>NC_069504.1:850854479-851154479 GCF_027579735.1 Bombina bombina | reverse complement strand
ACAATCCTTTCTCCAATCCCTCTTGGAGAAAGGATAAGATTCTAGGAATCCTGACTTTACTCCATGAGTAACCCTTGGATTCACACCAATGAAGATATTTACACCATATCTTATGATAGATTTTCCCGGTGACAGGCTTTCGAGCCTGAATTAAGGTATCAATGACCGACTCGGAAAAACCACGCTTTGATAGAATCAAGCTTCAATCTCCAAGCAGTCAGACGCAGAGAAATTAGATTTGGATGTTTGAAAGGACCATGAAGTAGAAGGTCCTGCCTTAGCAGCAGAGTCCATGGAGGAAAGGATGACATGTCCACCAGATCTGCATACCAAGTCCTGCGTGGCCACGCAGGAGCTATCAAAATCACCGAAGCTCTCTCCTGCTTGATCTTGGCAATCAGACGAGGGAGCAGAGGAAACGGTGGAAACACATAAGCCAGGCTAAAAGACCAGGGCGCTGCTAGAGCATCTATCAGCGCTGCCTTGGAATCCCTGGACCTGGACCCGTAACAAGGAAGCTTGGCGTTCTGACGAGACGCCATGAGATCCAGTTCTGGTTTGCCCCATAGTTGAATCAACTGGGCAAATACCTCCGG
Source organism: Bombina bombina (assembly GCF_027579735.1). Taxonomy (NCBI): domain Eukaryota; kingdom Metazoa; phylum Chordata; class Amphibia; order Anura; family Bombinatoridae; genus Bombina; species Bombina bombina. Next base: position 851,153,883 of record NC_069504.1, on the reverse strand, counting down.
ATGAAGCTCCCACTCCCCCGGATGAAAAGTCTGCCGACTTAGGAAATCCGCCTCCCAGTTCTCTACTCCTGGGATATGGATAGCTGAGAGATGGCAAGAGTGAACCTCTGCCCATAGAATTATCTTTGAGACCTCCAACATTGCCAGGGAGCTCCTTGTTCCCCCCTGATGGTTGATATAGGCTACAGTCGTGATATTGTCCGACTGAAATCTGATGAACCTGACCGCTGCTAGCTGAGGCCAAGCCTGAAGAGCATTGAATATCGCTCTTAGTTCCAGAATGTTTATTGGAAGGTGGGCTTCCTCCTGAGTCCACGAACCCTGAGCCTTCAGGGAGTTCCAGACTGCGCCCCAGCCCAGAAGGCTGGCATCTGTCGTCACTATAGTCCATTCTGTCCTGCAGAAACTCATTCCCCTGGACAGATGGACCTTAGATAACCACCAGAGAAGAGAATCCCAGGTCTCTTGATACAGATTTAGCAGAGGGGAAAAATCTGTGTAATCCCAATTCCACTGATTGAGCATGCAAAGTTGCAGTGGTCTGAGATGTAGGCGGGCAAACGGAACTATGTCCATTGCCGCTACCATTAAGCCGATTACTTCCATACACTGAGCCACTGACAGATAAGAAGTGGAATAAAGAGCACGGCAGGAAGTTAGAAGCTTTGACAACCTGACCTCTGTCAGAAAAATCTTCATTTCTACTGAATCTATCAGAGTTCCTAGGAAGGAAACTCTTGTGAGAGGGGAGAGAGAACTCTTTTCTTCGTTCACCTTCCACCCGTGAGACCTCAGGAATGCCAGAACAATGTCCGTATGGGACTTGGCGATTTGAAAATTCAACGCCTGTATCAGAATGTCGTCTAGGTAAGGAGCCACCGCTATGCCTCGTGGCCTTAGAACCGCCAGAAGGGACCCTAGAACCTTAGTAAAGGTTCTTGGTGCCGTGGCTAACCCGAAGGGAAGAGCCACAAACTGGTAATGCCTGTCTAGGAAGGCAAACCTGAGAAACCGATGATGATCTCTGTGTATCGGAATGTGGAGATAAGCATCCTTTAAGTCCACGGTAGTCATATATTGACCCTCCTGGATCATAGGTAGGATGGTTCGAATAGTCTCCATCTTGAAGGATGGGACTCTGAAAAATTTGTTTAGGATCTTGAGATCCAAGATTGGTCTGAAACTTCCCTCTTTTTTGGGAACTATAAACAGATTTGAATAGAATCCCTGCCCCTGTTCCTCCCTTGGAACTGGGTGGATCACTCCCATAACCAGAAGGTCTTGAACGCAACGTAAGAATGCCTCTCTCTATCTGGTTTGCAGATAATTGTGAGAGATGAAATCTCCCCTTTGGAGATGAAGCTTTGAAATCCAGAAGATATCCCTGGGAAACAATCTCCAGAGCCCAGGGATCCTGGACGTCTCTTGCCCAAGCCTGGGCGAAGAGAGAAAGTCTGCCCCCAACTAGATCCGGTCCCAGATCGGGGGCTACTCCTTCATGCTGTCTTAGAGGCAGCAGCAGGTTTTTTGGCCTGCTTTCCCTTATTCCAAGCCTGGTTAGGTCTCCAGACTGGCGTGGACTGGGCAAAATTTCCTTCTTGTTTTGCAGTAGAGGAAGTTGAAGCTGCGCCACTCTTGAAGTTTCGAAAGGAACGAAAATTAGTCTGTTTGGTCCTTAATTTGTTGGACCTATCCTGGGGAAGGGCGTGGCCTTTTCCTCCAGTAATATCAGAAATGATCTCCTTCAGTCCAGGCCCGAATAGGGTCTGCCCTTTGAAGGGGATGTTGAGAAGCTTAGACTTTGAAGTAACGTCAGCTGACCAGGATTTAAGCCATAGCGCCCTACGTGCCTGAATGGCAAAACCTGAATTCTTAGCCGTTAGCTTTGTTAAATGAAAAACGGCGTCAGAAATAAATGAATTGGCTAACTTAAGAGCTTTAAGCCTATCTAGGATATCATCCAATGGGGTCTCCACCAGTGTTCCCTCTAAGGACAGTTTTGTGTGCAGCCCAGCAGTGAAACAGTTAACAAGAGAACCATACCTTGCCATCTGCATTGTACAGTGTTTGCTAATTGCAGGGTGTGGTTACTTAATTAACTGTTTCACTGCTGGGCCGCACACAAAACTGGCCTTAGAGGGAACACTGGTCTCCACCTGTAGAGCCTCTTCAAAAGACTCGAACCAGAAAGCCGCTGCAGCAGTGACTGGGGCAATGCATGCAAGAGGCTGAAGAATAAAACCTTGTTGTATAAAGATTTTCTTAAGGAAACCCTCTAATTTTTTATCCATTGGATCTAGGAAAGCACAACTGTCCTCGACGGGGATAGTTGTACGCTTAGCTAGGGTAGAGACTGCTCCCTCCACCTTAGGGACCGTCTGCCACGAGTCCCGTGTAGCGGCATCTATGGGAAACATCTTTTTAAAAGCAGGAGGGGGAGAGAACGGTACACCTGGTCTATCCCATTCCTTCGTAATAATTTCTGAAAACCTCTTAGGGATTGGAAAAACATCAGTGTAAACAGGCACTGCAAAGTATTTGTCCATTTTACACAATTTCTCTGGGACTACAATAGTGTCACCGTCATCCAGAGTCGCCAAAACCTCCCTTAGCAACAAGCGGAGGTGTTCAAGCTTAAATTTAAATGCTGTCATTTCAGAGTCAGACTGAAGTAACGCCTTCCCTGAATCAGAAATGTCACCCACAGATAGAAGCTCTCCTGCTTTGGCTCCTGTACATTGTGAGGGTATATCAGACAGAGCTACTAAAGCGTCAGAAAGCTCTGTATTTCTTCTAACCCCAGAGCTGTCACGCTTTCCTTGTAACCCTGGCAGTTTGGACAATACCTCTGTGAGGTTATGATTCATAACTGCCGCCATGTCTTGTAAGGTAAACACATTGGACGCGCCAGAGGTACTAGGCGTCACTTGCGCGGGAGATGTAGGTTCTGACACATTGGGAGAGCTAGGTGGTTTAACCTCCCTTTTGTCAGTCTGAGAAACCTCTGGTGATAAATCTTTGAAAGCCATAATATGGTCTTTATAACTTATAGAAAGGTCAGTGCATTTGGTATACATTCTAAGAGGGGGTTCCACAATGGCTTCTAAACATAATGAACAAGGAGTTACCTCTATGTCAGACATGTTTAACAGACTAGTAATGAGACCAGCAAGCTTGGAAAACACTTTAATAAATGTGAAAAAGCAATTAAACAAAAACGGCACTGTACCTTTAATAGAAAAAAACTACCACATAAACTGCAAAACAGTGTTAAAAAGTAGTAAACTCTACAAAATGTTTACAGTGTGTCTAAGAGACTAAAGCAGCATTGCACCCACTTGCAAATCGATGATTAACCCCTTAGGCCCCAAACTGGATTAAAAAAACGGTAAAACCGTTAAAAAACAGTTAAACACACTGCCACAGCTCTGCTGTGGCTCCTACCTGCCCTTAAACAGGATTTTTGCAGGAAAAAACCCTCTATAATGGTCCTAGATGCCAGAGGACTCCTTTAGGGAAGCAGGATGTCTCAGTCTGAATATCAACTGCACATAAAGTGCGCAAAAATAGGCCCTTCCCACCATACACTCAATGTCAGAGGGCCTTAAAAAAGTACTCCTAGGAGTAATCTAACAAGCCATGTGGAAAACTAGACCCCAAATAAAGATTTATCATCCTCAGACAAAAAACGTTTTTTCTGTAAGTTATGCAAACGTTTTTACCAGGCACTGTCAGCATTTTCTAGACCTTATCATCTCTCTAGAAAAAAATATACTGAACATACCTCAAAGCAGGTGATCTGCAAACCGTCCCCCCAACTGAAGTTTTCTTTCCCATAATCTTCAGTTATGTGTGAGAACAGCAATGGACCTTAGTTACAAACCGCTAAGATCATCAACCTCCAGGCAGATTCTTCTTCCAATTTCTGCCTGAGAGTAAAACAGTACAACGCCGGTACCGTTTAAAAATAACAAACTCTTGATTGAAGGTAAAAACTACACTAAATCACCACATATCTCTTGATACTTCCTTTCTTGTCGAGAGTTGCAAGAGAATGACTGGGGGTGGCAGTTAGGGGAGGAGCTATATAGACAGCTCTGCTGTGGGTGTCCTCTTGCAACTTCCTGTTGGGAAGGAGAATATCCCACAAGTAATGGATGAACCCGTGGACTGGATACACCTTTACAAGTGAAATATCGATTGATATATATTCAATTTCTATATTAGTCACACCAATCACCCATCCGTCCCAGCCGGATTCCTAGTGAAAATAAAACTTACTGAGCCACAATTTTAAACACTGTCTTTAAAGTCACCACAGTGTCTGCTCCCTGCCATTAATAATCATGTTTGTTACCACATGAATAAAACCCCTGAATTAGTGCAGCTCCCTCTGCTTCAGTGCCAGTGTTCTTATCCAAAGAAAACAAAAAATGGCACTTACCTGCACCTCTGGCTGTCTGGCAGGAGGACAGCTCAGCCGGCATGAGAGGAAGCCACTCCTCACAGAGACCTGTGAAAACAAGAAAGGACAGAGTAAACTTACTCGGGCTTTCTACATAAGGGCAGCAACCTGTTTAGAAATCGCAGTGAGGCCCACCTCGCAAGTTCCTAACTGCTTGAAAGCTACCACTGCCCTACTGAAGAGACTGACGTGGAGTACAGCTAAACCCAATTTAAAGAGGAAAGATCAGAGCAAACCTACTCTAGCTTTTAAAATAATAAACGCTTGATTGAAGCAAAATCTTATTCAGACACCAAAACTTCCCCTCCTCCTTGCACCCAAGGCAAAGAGAATGACTGGGGTTTGTGGGAAGGAGAGTGACATTTAACAGCTTTGCTGTGGTGCTTTTTGCCTCCTCCTGCTGGCCAGGAGTGATATTCCCAACAGTAATTGAGGACGCCGTGGACTCACCATATCTTAGGAAAGAAACTGGATTTAAACTCAGGAAAAAAAAAGTCAGTGGAATCCCCCTGGGCCACAAAAAGAGACATGAGCACTAATTGTCTGCCATGTGTCATACTGACAGGATTATGGCTTGCGAATGGAGATGTGGGACATAATTAGTACAAAACATGTTAATTTGGTCCACTGGAACAGTTTTGCATAATAAACAGGGAAAATTAATTGCAGTTCTTGGGCTGCAATATGAACCCTAGTTCTCAGTCAAATTAAGTAGGAGTACAGATATGACTGTAAAATAATAAGCAAAACTGTAGATAATGGGAAATAAATATTCCAAAACTTTATATTATCAGTTTATTTGCAGATAATACAACAAATAGCCTATAACAAACATCTCAGAACCCAAGAAGACAGAGAAAAAAAGCAAAAGAATTTCCCTCAGAAAAAGTTTGTATTGCCCACCCCCTCAGCAGCTACTATGAGGGTACTCATTCACCTCCTGGGCATCTAAAAGTGTTAAAACTGGACCTAGATAGCTTGTAAGGGCTGGAGACTCCAGAGTAAATGTTTAGCCACTTGGAGATCCGGTGAGGGAGAGAGAGAAACGATGTGCAGGCTAAGGCCTGTGAGAAAAAAAAACACTTCATAATCATATTTTATTGAATAACACCCCCCACCTTTATCCCACTTGTGTCCTCATCACTTACCACATCCATAATCGACTGAACTGCTAACTGCATAAGGCAATTAGCGGTTTTCTTAAAGAGACAAAGTGTAGCTTTTTTTTGTTGAGGAAAAATAGTGAACCCAGGACTAAAACATATTGAGGGCTGCTAAGAAGTAATAAGGCAATTAAAAAAGAGGGATTTTAACTCTGAATGAAATAATTATTGGTGTTAAATTTATGGGTAAAGTGCAATGTGTAACGGCTGAGAAGCCCCAACTATTTATTACCTATAAAAAGTAAATTTATGCTTACCTGATAAATGAATTACTTCTATGATACGACAAGTCCACGGATTCATCCTTTACTTCTGGGATATTATACTCCGGCTAACAGGAAGTGGCAAAGAGCACCACAGCAGAGCTGTCTATATAGCTCCACCCTTAGCTCCACCCCCCAGTCATTCGACCGAAGGTATAGGAAGAAAAAGGAGAAACAAAAAAGGTGCAGAGGTGACTGAAGTTTTAAATAAAAAAAATATACAGGTGGCCCTCGTTTTACAACGGTTCAATTTACACCGTTTCAGAATAACAACCTTTTTTTCTAGTCATGTGACTGCTATTGAAAAGCATTGAGAAGCAGTGCATTTATTAAAATAGCCAGTAGGTGGAGCTGTCCGCTTGTGTTGCAGCAAAGCCAAGCAAGCTGAAATTAATCAGTTTAACCAGACCTGAGCTGTCAAGCAGATTTCAAAGGAACAAGATCTTCCTGTCTATAAATCAGTCCAGATTGGAATGCATAGAAAGAACTGTTTGCAGAAAAATGCAAGTGAAGTCTGTGTTGTGTGATTATTTTATTAGGTTTATAATGCTGGTTAGCAAATGTTTTTGTTCATTTAACTTAGTTTAATTATATATTCTGTGTTGTGTGATTATTTTATTAGGTTTATAATGCTGTTTAGCATTTAAAGTCTTCATTTCAAAGCTTTAAAAATAATGTATTAGGTGTTACTTATGACAATTTTGAGAGGGTCCTGAAACCTATCTCCCTCACTTCCCATTGACTTACATTATAAACTGGGTTTCAATTTACAATGGTTTCGATTTACAACCATTCCTTCTGGAACCTAACCCCGGCGTAAACTGAGGGCTACCTGTATATAATCTGTCTTAAAATGACAGGGAGGGCTGTGGACTCGTCGTATCATAGAAGAAATTAATTTATCAGGCAAGCATAACTTTACTTTTCTTCTATAAGATACGACGAGATTCATCCTTTACTTGTGGGATACAATACCAAAGCTACAGGACACGGATGAATCGGGACGGACAAGAAAGATGGTTAAACAGAAGGCACCACTGCTTGAAGAACTTTTCTCCCAAAAATAGCCTCCGAAGAAACAAAAGTATCAAATTTGTAAAATTTGGAAAAGGTATGAAGGGAAGACCAAGTTGCAGCCTTACAAATCTGTTCAACAGAAGCATCGTTTTTAAAAGCCCATGTGGAAGCCACCGCTCTAGTAGAATGAGCTGTAATCCTTTCAGGAGGCTGCTGTCCAGCAGTCTCGTATGCCAAACGGATGATGCTTTTCAACAAAAAGAGAGGTAGCCGTAGCTTTTTGACCTCTACATTTTCCAGAATAGACAAGAAACAGAGAAGATGTTTGACGGAAATCTTTGGTCGCTTGCAAGTAAAACTTCAAAGCACGAACCACGTCCAAGTTATGTAACAGACGCTCCTTCTTAGAAGAAGGGTTAGGACACAGAGAAGGAACAACAATTTCCTGATTAATATTCTTATTAGAAACAACCTTAGGAAGGAATCCAGGTTTGGTACGCAAAACCACCTTATCAGAATGGAAAACAAGATAAGGCGAGTCATATTGCAATGCAGATAGTTCAGAAACTCTTCGAGCCGAAGAGATAGCAACTAAAAACAGAACTTTCCAAGATAGAAGCTGGAATGCATAGGTTCAAACGGAACCCCTTGAAGAACTTTAAGAACTAAATTCAAACTCCATGGCGGAGCAACAGGTTTAAACACAGGCTTAATTCTAACCAAAGCATGACAAAACGACTGGAACATCAGCCAGACGCTTGTGCAGTAAAATTGATAAAGCAGATATCTGTCCCTTTAAGGAACTAGCTGATAACCCCTTCTCCAAAAGGACAAAATCCTAGGAATCCTGATCTTACTCCATGAGTAGCCTTTGGATTTGCACCAATAAAGATATTTACTCCATATCTTATGGTAAATTTTCCTAGTGACAGGCTTTCGAGCCTGAATCAAGGTATCTATGACCAACTCAGAGAATCCCCGCTTAGATAAAATCAAGCGTTCAATCTCCAGGCAGTCAGCCGCAGAGAAATTAGATTTGGATGCTGGAACAAACCTTGAATGAGAAGGTCCTGTCTCAGTGGCAGTTTCCACGGTGGCAGAGATGACATTTCCACCAGGTCTGCATACCAAGTCCTGCGTGGCCACGCAGGTATTATTAAAATTACCGAAGCCCTCTCATGTTTGATTCTGGCAATCAGACGAGGAAGGAGAGGAAAAGGAGGAAACACATAAGCCAGGTTGAACAACCAAGGTACTGCTAGAGCATCTATCAGTACTGCTTGGGGATCCCTCGATATAGACCCGTAACAAGGAAGTTTGGCATTCTGACGAGATGCCATCAGATCCAATTCTGGTGTGTCCCATTGATGAATCAATTGTGCAAACACCTCCGGATGAAGCTCCCACTCCCCCGGATGAAAAGTTTGTTGACTTAGAAAATCTGCTTCCCAGTTCTCCACTCCTGGGATATAGATTGCTGATAGATGGCAAGAGTGAGTCTCTGCCCATCAAATTATTTTGGAAACCTCTATCATCGCTAGAGAACTCTTTGTTCCCCCTTGATGATTGATATATGCTACAGTCATGATATTGTCCGACTGGAATCTTATGAATTTGGCTGAAGCCAGCTGAGGCCACGCCTGAAGCGCGTTGAATATCGCTCTCAGTTCTAGAATATTTATTGGAAGGAGAGCCTCCTCCTGAGTCCACACACCCTGAGCCTTCAGGGAATTCCAGACTGCACCCCAGCCCAATAGGCTGGCGTCTGTCGTCACTATGACCCATGCTGGCCTGCGGAAACACATTCCCTGGGACAGATGATCCTGTGACAACCACCAAAGAAGAGAGTCTCTGGTCTCTTGATCCAGATTTATCTGAGGAGATAAATTTGCATAGTCCCCATTCCACTGTCTGAGCATGCATAGTTGCAGTGGTCTGAGATGCAAGCGAGCAAACGGAATTATGTCCATTGCCGCTACCATTAGTCTACCTCCATACACTGAGACACTGACGGCCGAGGAATGGAATGAAGTGCTCGGCAGGTGGTTAAGATCTTTGATTTTCTGACCTCCTTCAGAAAAATGTTCATGTCTACCGAGTCTGTCAGAGTTCCCAGAAATGGAACTCTTGTAAGAGGGATAAGTGAACTCTTCTTTATGTTCACCTTCCACCCATGAGATCTTAGAAAAGCCAACACGAAGTCCGTGTGTGATTTGGCTAGTTGATAAGTTGACGCCTGAATTAAGATATCGTCCAGATAAGGCGCCACTGCAATGCCCCGCGGCCTTAGAACCGCCAGAAGGGACCCTAGCACCTTTGTGAAAATGTTGGGAGTTGTGGTCAACCCGAAAGAAAAAGCCACAAACTGGTAATGCTTGTCCAGAAAGGCGAACCTGAGGAACTGGTGATGATCTTTGTGGATAGGGATGTGAAGATACACATCCTTCAAATCCACGGTGGTCATATATTGACCCTCCTGGATCATTGGTAAAATAGTAGGAATGGTCTCCATCTTGAAGGATGGGACTCTGAGAAATTTGTTTAGGATCTTGAGATCTAAAATCGGTCTGAAGGTTCCCTCTTTTTTGGGAACCACGAACAGATTGGAGTAAAACCCCTGCCCCTGTTCTGCTTTTGGAACTGGGCAGGTTACCCCCATAGTATATAGGTCTTCTACACAGCGTAAGAAAGCCTCTCTTTTTGTCTGGTTTACAGACAACCGTGAAAGATGAAATCTCCCCCTTGGAGGAGAATCTTTGAAGTCTAGAAGATACCCCTGGGTCACGATTTCTAAAGCCCAGGAATCCTGAACGTCTCTTGCCTGAGCGAAGAGAGAAAGTCTGCCCCCTACTAGATCCGGTCCCGGATCGGTGGCTGCCCCTTCATGCTGTTTTGGTAGCAGCAGCGGGCTTCTTGGCCTGTTTACCTTTATTCCAGGTCTGGTTAGGTCTCCAGACTGACTTGGATTGAGCAAAGTTCCCCTCCTGCTTTGCGGCAGGGGAGGAGGTAGAGGGACCACCTTTGAAGTTTCGAAAGGAACGAAAATTATTTTGTTTGGTCCTCATTCTATTTGTCTTATCCTGAGGAAGGGCATGGCCTTTTCCTCCAGTGATGTCAGAAATGATCTCCTTCAGTTCAGGCCCAAATAGGGTCTTACCCTTGAAAGGAATAGCTAATAGCTTAGATTTTGATGACACATCAGCAGACCAGGACTTAAGCCATAACGCTCTACGCGCTAAAATGTCAAAACTTGAATTCTTTGCCGCTAATTTAGCCAGTTGAAAAGCGGCATCTGTAATAAAAGAATTAGCTAGCTTGAGAGCCTTAATTCTATCTAAAATATCATCTAATGGGGTCTCAACCTTAAGAGCCTCGAACCAAAAAGTAGCTGCAGTAGTTACAGGAACAATGCACGCTATAGGTTGCAGAAGAAAACCCTGATGAATAAATATTTTCTTTAGAAGACCCTCTAATTTTTTATCCATAGGATCTTTGAAAGCACAACTGTCCTCAATAGGTATAGTTGTACGTTTAGCCAGGGTAGAAATAGCTCCCTCCACCTTAGGGACCGTCTGCCATGAATCCCGAATGGTGTCAGAGATGGGAAACATTTTCTTAAAAATAGGAGGGGGAGAGAACGGAATGCCTGGTCTATCACATTCCTTAGTAACAATGTCCGAAATCTTCTTAGGGACCGGAAAAACATTAGTGTAAGTAGGAACCTCTAGATATCTATCCATTTTACACAATTTCTCTGGTGGAATTACAATAGGGTCACAATCATCCAGAGTCGCTAAAACCTCCCTGAACAACAAGCGGAGGTGTTCAAGCTTAAACTTAAAAGCCATCATATCTGAGTCTGTTTGAGGGAACATCTTTCCTGAATCAGAAAGCTCTCCCTCAGATAGCAATTCCCCTACCCCCAAATTCAGAAAATTGTGAGGGTACATCGGAGATGGCTAATAAAGCGTCAGAGGGCTCAGCATTTACTCTCATACCAGACCTACTGCGCTTCCCCTGCAAACCAGGCAGTTTAGATAATACCTCTGTGAGGGTAGTAGACATAACTGCGGCCATATCTTGCAGGGTGAAAGAATTAGACGCACTAGAAGGACTTGGCATCGCTTGTGCGGGCGTTAAAGGTTGTGACACTTGGGGAGAAGTAGATGGCATAACCTGATTTTCTTCTGACTGAGAATCATCCTGAGACATACTTTTATCAGCTAAAATATGTTCTTTGCAATGTAAGGCCCTTTCAGTACATGAGGGACACATTTTAAGTGGGAGTTCCACAATGGCTTCTAAACACATGGAACATTGGCTTTCCTCAATGTCAGACATGTTGAACAGGCTAGTAATGACCACAAACAGGCTTGAAAACACTTTATTTAGTGAAAAAATACGGTACTGCGCCTTTAAGAGAAAAAAAGCATACAATTTTTCCAAAACTGCTTGAAAACAATAAAATTATCCCAATTTTATGATAGAAGCATCCCAATTCTGCAGCTAAGTTTGCCCCACAAGGAAAGGAATACTTAACCCTTACCAGGAAAAAACGGAATACAATAAAACGTTTATTTCAATAAAAAACACCCCCTGCACCTCGCCACAGCCCTGCTGTGGCGCCTACCTGCCCTCAGGGGTCTGTAAAATCGGATTAAACCTTCGATTTGGCCCAATACTGCTCACAAGGGCCCACCAGAGTTGGAGCTTGCCTAGGAAAAACAACTGAGGTGCGAAAATAGGCCCCGCCCATCTCACTCGATGTCTCACAGCTTAAAAACAAAATTTATGTTTACCTGATACATTTCTTTATTTTGCGATGTACCGAGTCCACAGATTCATCCTAACTTGTGGGATATTGTCCTTCCTGACAGGAAGTAACAAAGAGAGCACCACAGCAGAGCTGTCTATATAGCTCCCCCCTTAACTCCACCCCCCAGTCATTCGACCGAAGGCCAAGGAAGAAAAGGAGAAACTATAAGGTGCAGAGGTGACTGAAATTTACATAAAAAATACTATCTGTCTTGAATAGACAGGGCGGGCCGTGGACTCGGTACATCGCAAAAGAAAGAAATTTATCAGGTAAGCATAAATTTTGTTTTCTTTTGCATGATGTACCGAGTCCACGGATTCATCCTAACTTGTGGGATACCAATACCAAAGCTTTAGGACACAGATGAAGGGAGGGACAAGACAGGAACCTAAACGGAAGGCACCACTGCTTGCAAAACCTTTCTCCCAAAAATAGCCTCCGAAGAAGCAAAAGTATCAAATTTATAAAATTTTGAAAAGGTATGAAGCGAAGACCAAGTCGCAGCCTTACAAATCTGTTCAACAGAAGCATCATTTTTAAAAGCCCATTTGGAAGCTACCGCTCTAGTAGAATGAGCTGTAATCCATTCAGGAGGCTGCTGTTCAGCAATCTCATAAGCCACACGGATTATGCTTTTCATCTTAAAGGAAAGAGAAGTCGCCATAGCCTTTTGACCCCTACGCTTTCCAGAATAGACAACAAACAAAGAAGATGTTTGACGAAAATCTTTGGTTGCCTGCAAATAAAATTTCAAAGCACGAACAACGTCCAAGTTGTACAACAGACGGTCCTTCTTACAAGAAGGATTAGGACACAGAGAAGGAACAACAATTTCTTGATTGATATTCCTGTTAGTAACAACCTTAGGTAGGCTTGGTACGCAAAACCACCTTATCAGCATGGAACACAAGATAAGGAGAGTCACATTGTAATGCAGATAGTTCAGAAACTCTTTCAGCTGAAGAGATAGCAACTAGGAACAAAACTTTTCAAGATAAAAGCTTAATATCTATGGAATGCATGGGTTCAAACGGAACCCCCTGAAGAACTCTAAGAACTAAATTTAGACTCCATGGCGGAGCAAAAGGTTTAAACACAGGCTTAATTCTAACTAAAGCCTGACAAAAAGCCCGAACGTCTGGAATATCTGCCAGACGCTTGTGCAACAAAATTGACAGAGCAGATATCTGTCCCTTTAGGGAACTAGCTGACAATCCTTTCTCCAATCCCTCTTGGAGAAAAGACAAGATCCTAGGAATCCTGATTTTACTCCAGGAGAAGCCTTTGGATTCGCACCAAAAGAGATATTTACGCCATATCTTATGATAAATGTTTCTGGTAACAGGCTTTCGAGCCTGAATCAAGGTATTTATGACTGACTCAGAGAAACCCCGCTTTGATAGAATCAAGCATTCAATCTCCAAGCAGTCAGTTGCAGAGAAATTAGATTTGGATGCTTGAATGGACCTTGAATCAAAAGTTCCTGTCTCAATGGCAGAGACCATGGTGGAAGGGATGACATGTCCACCAGGTCTGCATACCAAGTCCTGCGTGGTCATGCAGGCGCTATAAAAATCACTGATGCTCTCTCCTGTTTGATTCTGGCAATCAGACATGGAAGGAGAGGAAAAGGTGGAAACATATAAGCCAGGTTGAACGACCAGGCTACTGCTAGAGCATCTATCAGTACAGCCTGAGGATCCCTTGACCTGGAGCCGTAACGAGGAAGTTTGGCGTTCTGACGAGACGCCATCAGATCCAACTCTGGTGTGCCCCATAGCCGAACCAGCTGAGCAAACACCTCCGGATGGAGTTCCCACTCCCCCGGATGAAAAGTCTGATGACTTAGAAAATCTGCCTCCCAGTTCTCTACACCTGGGATATAGATCGCTGACAGATGGCAAGAGTGAGCCTCTGCCCATTGGATTATCCTTGAGACCTCTATCATAGCTAAGGAACTCTTTGTTCCGCCCTGATGATTGATATAAGCCACAGTCGTGATGTTGTCCGACTGAAACCTGATGATTCTGGCCGAAGCCAGCGTAGGCCATGCCTGGAGAGCATTGAATATCGCTCTTAATTCCAGAATATTTATCGGTAGGAGAGCCTCCTCCCGAGTCCGCAAACCCTGAGCTTTCAGGGAATTCCAGACTGCACCCCAGAAGACTGGCGTCTGTCGTCACTATAACCCATTCTGGCCTGCGGAAACACATTCCCTGGGACAGATGATCATGTGACAACCACCAAAGAAGAGAGTTTCTGGTCTCTTGATCCAGATTTATCTGAGGAGATAAATCCACATAATCCCCATTCCACTGATTGAGCATGCATAGTTGCAGTGGTCTGAGATGCAAGCGAGCAAACTGAACTATGTCCATTGCCGCTACCATTAGTCCGATTACCTCCATACACTGAGCCACTGACGGCTGAGGAATGGAATGAAGAGCTCGGAAGGTGGACAAAATCTTTGATTTCCTGACCTCCGTCAGAAATATTTTCATGTCCACCGAGTCTATCAGAGTCCCTAGAAATGAAACTCTTGTGAGGGTGGGAAAGAAAACTCTTTTTTACGTTCACTTTCCACCCGTGAGACCTTAGAAAGGCCAACACTAAGTCTGTGTGAGACTTGGCTAGTTGGAAGGACGACGCTTGTCATCTAGATAAGGCGCCACTGCTATGCCCGTTGGCCTTAGAACCACCAGAAGGGACCCTAGCACCTTTGTGAAGATTTGCGGCGCCGTGGCCAACCTGAAAGGAAAAGCCACAAACTGATAATGCTTGTCCAGAAAGGCGAACCTGAGGAACTGGTGATGATCTTTGTGGATAGGAATGTGCAGATACGCATCCTTTAAGTCCACGGTGGTCATATATTGACCCTTTTAACAGACTAGTAATAAAGCAAGCAAGCTTGGAAAACACTTTATTTAATGAAAAAAAACACAATTTGCAAAAACCGTACTGTGCCTTTAAGAGAAAAAAAGGCATACACAAACTGCAAAACAGGTTAAAATTGCTTCAATTTTTCTGAAATTTTAACAGTGTACCCACTAAGCTTTATAAGGATTGCACCACAAGTTAATAAGCAATAAACCCCCAAATGAAAAAAACGGATTGAAGTATGTCTAAAACCAGTTAAAAAACCCTAAAGCACCTTGCCACAGCTCTGCTGTGGCCCTACCTGCCCTTAGGAAGCGATAATATGGGGTTTAAAGATTCAATTAGTCCCTCAGAAGACTATCGGGACCTCAGGAGAAGTTGCTTGCTGCTTGTAAATGCAAGCCCCGCCCATCTCACTCGATGTTGCTGGGGCCTACACAAAACTAACAAACACTGCCTGAAAGCCATGTGGGTTATAAACAACCCCAAAGAACCCTCAAGCAAATGTCCCATAAAACAGAAAACATTACTACCAGACACAAAAATGTTTGTCCCAAATTCACATAACAAACTGAGTGTCCACAAAAACTTAACCCTTTATGCAAGCTAGTAAAAACCTCTGATAACACTAGGATTACTGCTTACCCTTCCCCTAATGGGGACACTGTCAGCCTTTCTGAGTTAACACAGTCTCTGCAGAAAATATGACTGACCATACCTCATTGCTGTATAGCAAGAAACCGTTCCTCACACTGAAGTTTTCCTGTACTCCTCAGCTTCTGTGGGAACAGCAGTGGACCTTCGTTACAAATGCTAAGATCATCATCCTCCAGGTAGAAATCTTCATCTATGTCCTGCCTGAGAGTAAATAGAACAACACTGGTACCATTTAAAAATAAACACTTGATTGAAGATAAAATAAAACTAACAGTTTAACACCTCTTCTCTTTACCCTTCCTGCTTAGAGCCAGCAAAGAGAATGACTGGGGGGTGGAGTTAAGGGGGGAGCTATAAAGACAGCTCTGCTGTGGTGCTGTCTTTGCTACTTCCTGTCAGGAAGGACAATATCCCACAAGTTAGGATGAATCCGTGGACTCGGTACATCATGCAAAAGAAATAACCGCACCAGAGCGGTCTAAAACCTAGCCATGTGGGTTCATATACCCATAAATGAAGCCATGTGTACCCTCTTATCTCAATAAAGCATACAAAAAAAGTCTCTCATAAAAAATGTTATCTGCACTCCCAGTCATTTAAACGTTTGCCCACAAACATTCCAACATCAGTGTCAACCATTTTTTTATAGCCCATATATGGAAGCTCAGTAATACCCCTCTTTATACTTTAGGATTGCTGCTTACCCTCTCCCTCATCGGGATACTGTCAGCAAATTCTGAAATAACACAATCTCTCCAGAAAAAAAAAATGACTGAACATACCTCACTGCTTATAGCATGAAAAACGTTCCTCACACTGAAGTTTCTTAAGTACTCCTCAGCCATTCTGTGTGAACTGCTCTGGATCTTAGTAACAACTGCTAAGATCATCAGCCTCCAGGCAGAAGTCTTCATCCATCTGCTGCCTGGGGGAAAACAGTACACACCGGTACCATTTAAAATAAAAAACTCTTGCTTGAAGAAAATAAAAACTAACATTTGATCACCGCTTTCACTTTACCCTTCCTATTACTTAGAGTAGGCAAAGAGAATGACTGGGGGGTGGAGTCAAGGGAGGAGCTATATAGACAGCTCTGCTGTGGTGCTCTTTGCCACTTCCTGTTAGCAGGAGGATAATATCCCACAAGTAAAGGATGAATCCGTGGACTTGTATCTTATAGATGAAAGGAGAATACTAGGGATAGTTCCTGGGCTGTGTTTAGTGTCTGAGTCCCTTACCTGGACTGCAGCACCCCTCCACTGTATCTTACCAACTTGCTGAGGCCTTTCTCCCTCACAGAATTCTGATGAAGAAGAGAGCCCATCTAGTGCAAGTAAATATACTGCACAGTATACTTGAGGACATACCAGCAACCCCTCAGGTGGAGGCTAAGAGACAGGGTCCCTGCAACGCCTGAGGGCAATTATGGCTGAGAGATTTACCTGTTAGGGTACTGACATTCCATTACTGAGGTATTATTTTACCCTTGCTTCACTCAGAATCTTGTAGAAATTATCCTGAAGTCATCCCTGAGTGAAGATGAAAGAGGGGTACTGGGTCTCAAGTCAGGCTCCCAATAAATGATAGAAAATAATAAAATCTTGCTTGCAGAGCACCTATGTCAACTTCTCTCCTCAGAAGCCAAGAACAAACTAAGTTGAAAGAGGAGGTGGGAGAGATTAAAGCTCTTGTGGGGTTCTCCTAGTGGCAGGAAATATACCCCATGTTTCTTACAAAAGAAATGTTATAAAATAAACATACATAGTTGAGAAATTAATGGTAGGTAATTAATGGAAGGTAATGGCTATTTTTCTTTAGTTAAATAACAATATTTAAGTTATTTTTAAAAAGGTAATTATTACTTTTCTCCTTCCAATAAATTACAGCTGAAAAGTTGATCAAATATGAACAAATAACATATTAAAATGGAGAAAGTTCACCTCCCAATAATATCATTTATTTCAGTGATCTGTCTATGCATATCTAATTATATATATAAGCAAAGCAATAATGGTCTGATATAACTGAAAAAATAATCTGAAAAGCTGTTATTCTAAAAAACATAATTTATGCTTACCTGATAAATTCCTTTCTCCTGTAGTGTGGTCAGTCCACGGGTCATCATTACTTCTGGGATATTAATTCCTCCCCAACAGGAAGTGCAAGAGGATCACCCAAGCAGAGCTGCTATATAGCTCCTCCCCTCTACGTCACACCCAGTCATTCGACCGAGAACCAACGAGAAAGGAGAAACTAAAGGGTGCAGTGGTGACTGGAGTATAATTTAAAAATTTTGACCTGCCATAAAAAACAGGGCGGGCCGTGGACTGACCACACTACAGGAGAAAGGAATTTATCAGGTAAGCATAAATTATGTTTTCTCCTGTTAAGTGTGGTCAGTCCACGGGTCATCATTACTTCTGGGATACCAATACCAAAGCTAAAGTACACGGATGACGGGAGGGACAGGCAGGAGCTTTATACGGAAGGAACCACTGCCTGAAGGACCTTTCTCCCAAAAACAGCCTCCGAAGAAGCAAAAGTGTCAAATTTGTAAAATTTGGAAAAAGTATGAAGAGAAGACCAAGTTGCAGCCTTGCAAATCTGTTCAACAGAGGCCTCATTCTTAAAGGCCCAAGTGGAAGCCACAGCTCTAGTAGAATGAGCTGTAATTCTTTCAGGAGGCTGCTGTCCAGCAGTCTCATAAGCTAAACGTATTATGCTACGCAGCCAAAAAGAGAGAGAGGTAGCAGAAGCTTTTTGACCTCTCCTCTGTCCAGAATAAACGACAAACAGGGAAGAAGTTTGTCGAAAATCTTTAGTTGCCTGTAAATAAAATTTCAGGGCACGGACTACATCTAGATTGTGTAGAAGTCGTTCCTTCTTTGAAGAAGGATTAGGACACAATGATGGAACAACAATCTCTTGATTGATATTCCTGTTAGTGACCACCTTAGGTAAGAACCCAGGTTTAGTACGCAGAACTACCTTGTCTGAATGAAAAATCAGATAAGGAGAATCACAATGTAAGGCCGATAACTCAGAGACTCTTCGAGCCGAGGAAATAGCCATTAAAAACAGAACTTTCCAAGATAACAATTTGATATCAATGGAATGAAGGGGTTCAAACGGAACACCCTGTAAAACGTTAAGAACTAAATTTAAACTCCATGGTGGAGCAACAGATTTAAACACAGGCTTAATCCTGGCCAAAGCCTGACAAAAAGCCTGAACGTCTGGGACTTCTGACAGACGTTTGTGTAAAAGAATGGACAGAGCTGAGATCTGTCCCTTTAAGGAACTAGCAGATAAACCCTTTTCTAAACCTTCTTGTAGAAAAGACAATATCCTAGGAATCCTAACCTTACTCCATGAGTAACTCTTGGATTCGCACCAATGTAAGTATGTACGCCATATTTTATGGTAAATCTTTCTGGTAACAGGTTTCCTAGCCTGTATCAAGGTATCAATTACTGACTCCGAAAATCCACGCTTTGATAAAATCAAGCGTTCAATTTCCAAGCAGTCAGCTTCAGAGAAATTAGATTTTGATGTTTGAAAGGACCCTGAATCAGAAGGTCCTGTCTCAGCGGCAGAGACCAAGGTGGACAGGATGACATGCCCACTAGATCTGCATACCAGGTCCTGCGTGGCCACGCAGGCGCTATTAGAATCACCGATGCTCTCTCCTGTTTGATCCTGGCAATCAATCGAGGAAGCATCGGGAAGGGTGGAAACACATAAGCCATCCCGAAAGTCCAAGGTGCTGTCAAAGCATCTACCAGAACCGCTCCCGGGTCCCTGGACCTGGGCCCGTAACAAGGAAGCTTGGCGTTCTTGCGAGACGCCATGAGATCTATCTCTGGTTTGCCCCAACGTCGAAGTATTTGGGCAAAGACCTCCGGATGAAGTTCCCACTCCCCCAGATGAAAAGTCTGACGACTTAGGAAATCCGCCTCCCAGTTCTCCACGCCCGGAATGTGGATTGCTGACAGGTGGCAAGAGTGAGACTCTGCCCAGCGAATTATCTTTGATACTTCCATCATCGCTAGGGAGCTTCTTGTCCCTCCTTGATGGTTGATGTAAGCTACAGTCGTGATGTTGTCCGACTGAAACCTGATGAACCTCTGAGTTGTTAACTGAGGCCAAGCCAGAAGGGCATTGAGAACTGCTCTCAATTCCAGAATGTTTATTGGAAGGAGACTCTCCTCCTGAGTCCATGATCCCTGAGCCTTCAGGGAATTCCAGACAGCGCCCCAACCTAGAAGGCTGGCGTCTGTTGTTACAATTGTCCAGTCTGGCCTGCTGAAGGGCATCCCCCTGGACAGATGTGGCCGAGAAAGCCACCATAGAAGAGAATTTCTGGTCTCTCGATCCAGATTCAGAGTAGGGGACAAATCTGAGTAATCCCCATTCCACTGACTTAGCATGCACAATTGCAGCGGTCTGAGATGCAGGCGTGCAAAGGGTACTATGTCCATTGCCGCTACCATTAAGCCGATTACCTCCATGCATTGAGCCACTGACGGGTGTTGAATGGAATGAACGACACGGCAAGCATTTTGAATCTTTGTTAACCTGTCTTCTGTCAGGTAAATCTTCATTTCTACAGAATCTATAAGAGTCCCCAAGAAGGGAACTCTTGTGAGTGGAAAGAGAGAACTCTTCTCTTCGTTCACCTTCCACCCATGCGACCTTAGAAATGCCAGTACTAACTCTGTATGAGACTTGGCAGTTTGAAAGCTTGACGCTTGTATCAGAATGTCGTCTAGGTACGGAGCCAACGAAATTCCTCGTGGTCTTAGTACCGCTAGAAGAGAGCCCAGAACCTTTGTGAAGATTCTTGGAGCCGTAGCCAATCCGAATGGAAGAGCTACAAACTGGTAATGCCTGTCTAGGAAGGCAAACCTTAGATACCGGTAATGATCTTTGTGAATCGGTATGTGAAGGTAGGCATCCTTTAAATCCACTGTGGTCATGTACTGACCCTTTTGGATCATGGGTAAGATTGTCCGAATAGTTTCCATTTTGAACGATGGAACTCTTAGGAATTTGTTTAGGATCTTTAAATCCAAGATTGGTCTGAAGGTTCCTTCTTTCTTGGGAACCACAAACAGATTTGAGTAAAACCCCAGTCCGTGCTCCGACCGCGGAACCGGATGGATCACTCCCATTAGTAAAAGATCTTGTACACAGCGTAGAAACGCCTCTTTCTTTATTTGGTTTGTTGACAACCTTGAAAGATGAAATCTCCCTTTTGGGGGAGAGGATTTGAAGTCCAGAAGATATCCCTGAGATATGATCTCTAACGCCCAGGGATCCTGGACATCTCTTGCCCAAGCCTGGGCGAAGAGAGAAAGTCTGCCCCCCACTAGACCCGTTCCCGGATCGGGGGCCCTCAATTCATGCTGTCTTAGGGGCAGCAGCAGGTTTTCTGGCCTGCTTGCCCTTATTCCAGGACTGGTTAGGCTTCCAGCCTTGTCTGTAGCGAGCAACAGCTCCTTCTTGTTTTGGTGCAGAGGAGGTTGATGCTGCTCCTGCCTTGAAGTTACGAAAGGTACGAAAATTAGACTGTTTAGCCCTAGGTTTGGCTCTGTCTTGAGGCAGGGCATGACCTTTACCTCCTGTAATGTCAGCGATAATTTCTTTCAAACCGGGCCCGAATAAGGTCTGCCCCTTGAAAGGTATGTTAAGTAATTTAGATTTAGAAGTAACATCAGCTGACCAGGATTTTAGCCACAGTGCTCTACGTGCCTGAATGGCGAATCCGGAATTCTTAGCCGTAAGTTTAGTTAAATGTACTACGGCATCTGAAATAAATGAATTAGCTAGCTTAATGGTTTTAAGCTTATTTGAAATTTCATCTATAGTTACTGAGTCGAGAGTCTCTTCCAGAGACTCGGACCAAAATGCGGCCGCAGCCGTGACAGACGCAATACATGCAAGGGGTTGCAATATAAAACCTTGTTGAACAAACATTTTCTTAAGGTAACCCTCTAATTTTTTATCCATTGGATCTGAAAAGGCACAGCTATCCTCCACCGGGATAGTGGTACGCTTAGCCAGAGTAGAAACCGCTCCCTCCACCTTAGGGACCGTCTGCCATAAGTCCCGTGTGGTGGCGTCTATTGGAAACATTTTTCTAAATACAGGAGGGGGGGAAAGGGTACACCGGGCCTATCCCACTCCTTAGTAATTATCTCTGTAAGCCTCTTAGGTATGGGAAATACGTCAGTACTCGCCGGTACCGCATAGTATCTATCCAGCCTACATAATTTCTCTGGGATTGCAACGGTGTTACAATCATTCAGAGCCGCTAATACCTCCCCTAGCAGTACCCGGAGGTTTTCTAGTTTAAACTTAAAATTTGAAATATCTGAATCCACTCTATTTGGATCAGAACCGTCACCTGCATAATGAAGCTCTCTGTCCTCATGTTCTGCAAGTTGTGACGCAGTATCTGACATGGCCCTATTATTATCAGCGCACTCTGTTCTCACCCCAGAGTGATCTCTCTTACCTCTAAGTTCTGGTAATTTAGACAAAACTTCAGTCATAACATTAGCCATGTCCTGTAATGTGATTTGTAATGGCCGCCCTGAAGTACTCGGCGTTACAATATCACGCACCTCCCGAGCGGGAGATGCAGGTACTGACACGTGAGGAAAGTTAGTCGGCATAACTTTCCCCTCGCTGTTTGGTGAATGATGTTCAATTTGTACAGATTGACTTTTATTTAAAGTAGCATCAATGCAATTAGTACATAAATTTCTATTGGGCTCCACCTTGGCTTTAGCACATATAGCACAGAGATATTCCTCTGAGTCAGACATGTTTAACACACTAGCAATTAAACTAGCAAACTTGGAAATACTTTTCAACTCAATTTACAAGTAATAGAAAAAACGTACTGTGCCTTTAAGAAGCACAGAAAAAAAAATTATGACAGTTGAGTAACAATGAACCGGAAAAACTATAAAATCAAATTCTTTCCGGTAAAAAACACAATTTAGCAAAGGATTGCCCCCATTAGCAATGGATAACTAACCCTTAAACAGCAGAAAAAATGTAAAATAAACGTTTTTTATCACAGTCCAAGCACAATCTCACAGGTCTGCTGTGAGTGATTACCTCCCTCAAAATAACTTTTGAAGACCCTTGAGCTCTGTAGAGACGATCCGGATCATGCAGGGAAGAAAACAGACTTGTGACTGAATTTCTGATGCGTAGTAAAAGCGCCAAAATAGGCCCCTCCCCCTCACACACAACAGTGAGGGAAGATCAGTAAACTGACTAAACTTAAAATAAACGACAGCCAAGTGGAAAAACAGTGCCCAAAAACAATTTTTCACCCAGTACCTCAGATAAATAAACGATTTAACATGCCAGCAAAAACGTTTAACATCAAATAAAATGAAGTGTCATTAGAAAGCCTGCTGCTAGTCGTTCCCACTGCAAGTTAGGCTAAAAATTTTTTGCATACAGTATAATCCCAGTGAAGTGCCATTCCCCAGAATACTGAAGTGTAAATATACATACATGACAGCCTGATACCAGTTGCTACTACTGCATTTAAGGCTGAACTTACATTATATCGGTATTGGCAGTATTTTCTCAGTCAATTCCATTCCTCAGAAAATAATATACTGCTACATACCTCTTTGCAGGTTAACCTGCCCGCTGTCCCCTGATCTGAAGTTACCTCACTCCTCAGAATGGCCGAGAACAGCAAAATGATTTTAACTACGCCGGCTAAAATCATACAAAAACTTAGGTAGACTCTTCTTCAAATTCTACCTGAGAAGGAACAACACACTCCGGTGCTGTTTTAAAATAACAAACTTTTGATTGAAGATATCAAAAAAACTAAGTATAATCACCACAGTCCTCTCACACATCCTATCTATTAGTTGGGTGCAAGAGAATGACTGGGTGTGACGTAGAGGGGAGGAGCTATATAGCAGCTCTGCTTGGGTGATCCTCTTGCACTTCCTGTTGGGGAGGAGTTAATATCCCAGAAGTAATGATGACCCGTGGACTGACCACACTTAACAGGAGAAATCAAAAACATGATTTAAATTGTGTTTTACTGGCAAGTGATTTAAATCATAATTCAAATCAAGTTGATTTAAATCATATCAGCTCTGATGATTTTAGACATAACAAAATCAGATGCACTCAAGTTAATTTCTTCACTTTACTGACCTCTTCTCCAATGTTCTAGATGGCATCCCACCACTCTGTGGTGATGTATGACTCAATCCACCAGATGAGGCACGTGAGCGAGTGACACGAGGCAATAAGTCAGAAGATGTTGACACTGAATCTAAGTCATCAGAAGAGGAGGAATGAAGAAGAGACATTCTAAAAAGAAAAGAAACAAACTACTTCACAAGACACCAAAAATGATTTACTACCATTGAAATAGAAAATTTTTTATAAAGATATCTCAATGATCACTTACAGGGATTCATAAAATATGATCAAAAACAAATACAGAAATAAACATTACATATATTCATTAAAAAAAAAAAAAGTTCATTCATGGTAAGATCATCTAAGAAGTCTCATCAGTAGTTTGTGGTTTAAAGAATTTTAGTATTAGAGATGTAATCTGGATATGAGAAACAAATGCATTTACAATACAATGCACAAAAATAACTTAATTTATGCTTACCTAATAAATTATTTTCTTTCATGAGAGTTCACAAAGCCATAACGTGTGGGATTGATTTCCTGCCACTAGGCGGAGGCAAACAGCTTTTAATCTCTCCTACTTCCCCTCATTACTTAGTTTAACATATAGCCAAGCAGAAAAAAAGGGAAAAGATAGGTAGGAAAGACAAAGCAGGGTCCATAGAGCTGCAGATAAAAAAAAACTGTTGCCAAGGTTGTGGACACTCATCATCATGAAAGAAAATAATTTATCAGGTAAGCATAAATTTAGTTTCTTTCATGTAATTAGCAAGAGTCCATGAGCTAGTGACGTATGGGATATACATTCCTACCAGGAGGGGCAAAGTTTCCCAAACCTCAAAATGCCTACAAATACACCCCTCACCACACCCACAAATCAGTTTTACAAACTTTGCCTCCCATGGAGGTGGTGAAGTAAGTTTGTGCTAGATTCTACGTTGATATGCGCTTCGCAGCAGGCTGGAGCCCGGTTTTCCTCTCAGTGTCAGAGGGATGTGAGGAGAGTATTGCCTATTTGAATTCAATGATCTCCTTCTACGGGATCTTTTTCATAGGTTCTCTGTTATCGGTCGTAGAGATTCATCTCTTACTTCCCTTTTCAGATCGACGATATACTCTTATATACCATTACCTCTACTGATTTTCGTTTCAGTACTGGTTTGGCTTTCTACTACATGTAGATGAGTGTCCTGGGGTAAGTAAGTCTTATTTTTTGTGACACTCTAAGCTATGGTTGGGCACTTTTTTATAAAAGTTCTAAATATATGTGTTTAAACATTTATTTGCCTTGATTCAGGATGTTCAATATTCCTTATTTTAGACAGTCAGTTTCATTATTTGGGATAATGCATATGAATTTTCAATTTTTTCTTACCTTTCAAATTGACTTTTTTCCCTGTGGGCTGTTAGGCTCGTGGGGGCTGAAAATGCTTTATTTTATTGCGTCATTCTTGGCGCAGACTTTTTTGGCGCAAAAAATTTCTTTGTCATTTCCTGCGTCATACATGTCGCCGGAAGTTGTTTGTGATTGCGTCATTTTTTTGACGTTTTGCGCCAAAAATGTCGGCGTCACCGGATGTGGCGTCATTCTTGGCGCCAAAAGCGTTTAGGCGCCAATAATGTGGGCGTCTTTTTTGGCGCTAAAAAATGTGGGCGTCATTATTGTCTCCACCTTTTTTTCACATTATTTAAGTCTCATTTTTCTTTTGCTTCTGGTTACTAGAGGCTTGTTCATTGGCATTTTTTCCCATTCCTGAAACTGTCATTTAAGGAATTTGATAGATTTTGCTTTATATGTTGTTTTTTCTCTTACATATTGCAAGATGTCTCAGATTGACCCTGGATCAGAAGCTACTTCTGGAAAAACGCTGCCTGATGCTGGTCCTACCAAAGTTAAGTGCATTTGTTGTAAACTTGTGGTAACTGTTCCTCCGGCTGTAGTTTGTGATGAATGTCATGATAAACTTGCTAATGCAGATAAAATTTCCATTAGTAATATTCCATTAGCTGTTGCTGTTCCATCAACATCTATTACTCAGGATGTTCCTGTTAATATAAGAGATTTTGTTTCTAAATCTATTAGGAAGGCTATGTCTGTTATTCCTCCTTCCAGTAAGCGTAAAAGGTCTTTTAAAACTTCTCATTTCTCAGATGAATTTTTAAATGAACATCATCATTCTGATTCTGTCTCTGATGAGGATTTTTCTGGTTCAGAGGATTCAGTCTCAGATATTGACACTGATAAATCTTCATATTTATTTAAAATGGAATTTATTCGTTCTTTGCTTAAAGAAGTTTTAATCGCATTAGAAATGGAGGATTCTAGTCCTCTTGATACTAAATCTACTAAGCGTTTAAATTCGTTTTTTAAACCTCCTACAGTTATTCCGGAAGTTTTTCCTGTCCCTGATGCTATTTCTGAAGTAATTTCTAGGGAATGGAATAATCTGGGTAATTCTTTTACTCCTTCTAAAAGATTTAAGAAATTGGATCCTCTGCCATCTGACAGATTAGAGTTTTGGGACAAAATCCCTAAAGTTGATGGGGCTATCTCTACTCTTGCTAAGCGTACCACTATTCCTACAGCAGATAGTACTTCATTTAAGGATCCTTTAGATAGGAAGATTGAATCCTTTCTAAGGAAAGCTTATTTATGTTCAGGTAATCTTCTTAGGCCTGCTATTTCTTTGGCTGATATTGCTGCAGCTTCCACTTTTTGGTTGGAGGCTTTGGCACAACAAGTGTCAGATCATAATACTCATAGCATTGTTAAGCTTCTTCAACATGCTAATAACTTTATTTGTGATGCCATCTTTGATATCATTAGAGTTGATGTCAGGTATATGTCTTTAGCTATTCTAGCTAGAAGAGCTTTATGGCTTAAAACTGGAATGCTGATATGTCTTCTAAGTCAACTTTGCTTTCTCTTTCTTTCCAAGGTAATAAATTGTTTGGTTCCCAGTTGGATTCTATTATTTCAACTGTTACTGGGGGGAAAGGAACTTTTTTACCTCAGGATAAAAAATCTAAAAGGTAAATATAGGGCTGCTAATCGTTTTCGTTCCTTTCGTCAGAATAAGGAACAAAAGCTTGATCCTCCCCTAAAGGAACGGTTTCTGTTTGGAAACCGTCTCCAGTCTGGAATAAATCCAAGCCTTTTAGAAAGCCAAAGCCAGCTCCCAAGTCCATATGAAGGTGCGGCCCTCATTCCAGCGCAGCTGAAAGGGGGCAGATTACGATTTTTCAAAGAAATTTGGATCAATTTGATTCAGTCTTTGGATTCAGAACATTGTCTCACAAGGGTACAGAATAGGTTTCAAGGTAAGGCCACCTGCAAGAAGATTTTATCTTTCTCGCATTCCAATAAATCCAGTGAAGGCTCAGGCGTTTCTGAAATGTGTTTCAGATCTAGAGTTGGCTGGAGTAATTGTGCCTGTTCCAGTTTTGGAACAGGGTCTGGGGTTTTACTCAAATCTATTCATTGTACCAAAGAAGGAGAATTCCTTCAGACCAGTTCTGGATTTAAAAATATTGAATCGTTATGTAAGGATACCAACATTCAAAATGGTAACTATAAGGACTATTCTGCCTTTTGTTCAGCAAGGGCATTATATGTCCACAATAGATTTGCAGGATGCATATCTGCATATTCCGATTCATCCAGATCACTTTCAGTTTCTGAGATTCTCTTTTCTAGACAAGCATTACCAATTTGTGGCTCTGCCGTTCGGTCTAGCAACGGCTCCAAGGATTTTTTCAAAGGTTCTCGGTGCCCTTCTATCTGTAATCAGAGAACAGGGTATTGTGGTATTTCCTTATTTGGACGATATCTTGGTACTTGCTCAGTCTTCACATTTAGCAGAATCTCATACGAATCGACTTGTGTCGTTTCTTCAAGAACATGGTTGGAGGATCAATTTCCCAAAGAGTTCATTAATTCCTCAGACAAGGGTAACCTTTTTAGGTTTCCAGATAGATTCAGTGTCTATGACTTTGTCTCTGACGGACAAGAGACGTCTGAAATTAATTTCAGCTTGTCGAAACCTTCAGTTTCAATCATTCCCTTCGGTAGCCTTATGCATGGAAATTCTAGGTCTTATGACTGCTGCATCGGACGCGATCCCTTTTGCTCGTTTTCACATGCGACCTCTTCAGCTCTGTATGCTGAACCAGTGGTGCAGGGATTATACAAAGATATCACAGTTAATATCTTTAAATCTGATTGTACGACACTCTCTGACGTGGTGGACAGATCACCATCGTTTAGTTCAAGGGGCTTCTTTTGTTCTTCCAACCTGGACTGTGATCTCAACAGATGCGAGTCTGACAGGTTGGGGAGCTGTATGGGGGTCTCTGACAGCGCAGGGGGTTTGGGAATCTCAGGAGGCGAGATTACCAATCAACATTTTGGAACTCCGTGCGATTTTCAGTCGTGGCCTCTTCTGAAGAGAGAATCGTTCATTTGTTTTCAGACGGACAATGTAACAACCGTGGCATATGTCAATCATCAAGGGGGGACTCACAGTCCTCTGGCTATGAAAGAAGTATCTTGGATACTTTTATGGGCGGAATCCAGCTCCTGTCTAATTTCTGCGGTTCACATCCCAGGTATAGACAATTGGGAAGCGGATTATCTCAGTCGCCAGACGTTACATCCGGGAGAATGGTCTCTTCACCCAGAGGTATTTCTTCAGATTGTTCAAATCTGGGGTCTTCCAGAAATAGATCTGATGGCTTCTCATCTAAACAAGAAACTTCCCAGGTATCTGTCCAGATCCAGGGATCCTCAGGCGGAGGCAGTGGATGCATTGTCGCTTCCTTGGAAGTATCATCCTGCCTATATCTTTCCGCCTCTAGTTCTTCTTCCAAGAGTGATTTCCAAGATTCTAAAGGAGCGTTCGTTTGTACTGCTGGTGGCTCCAGCATGGCCTCACAGGTTTTGGTATGCAGATCTTGTTCGGATGGCTTCTTGCCAACCTTGGACTCTTCCGTTAAGACCAGACCTTCTATCTCAAGGCCCATTTTTCCATCAGGATCTCAAATCATTAAATTTGACGGTATGGAGATTGAACGCTTGATTCTCAGTCATAGAGGTTTCTCTGACTCCGTAATTAATACTAAGTTACAGGCTCGTAAATCTGTGTCTAGGAAGATATATTATCGAGTCTTGAAGACTTACATTTCTTGGTGTTCTTCTCATCAATTTTCCTGGCATTCTTTTAGAATTCCTAGAATTTTATAGTTTCTCCAGGATGGTCTGGATAAAGGTTTGTCTGCAAGTTCCTTGAAAGGACAAATTTCTGCTCTTTCTGTGCTGTTTCACAGAAAGATTGCTAATCTTCCTGATATTCATTGTTTTGTACAGGCTTTGGTTCGTATCAAACCTGTCATTAAGTCAATTTCTCCTCCTTGGAGTTTAAATTTGGTTCTGGGAGCTTTACAAGCTCCTCCTTTTGAACCTATGCATTCTCTGGATATTAAATTACTTTCTTGGAAAGTTTTGTTTCTTTTGGCCATCTCTTCTGCTAGAAGAGTTTCTGAGTTATCTGATCTTTCTTCTGAATCTCCTTTTTTGATTTTTCATCAGGATAAGGCAGTGTTGCGGACTTCATTTAAATTTTTACCTAAGGTTGTGAATTCTAACAACATTAGTAGAGAGATTGTGGTTCCTTCATTGTGTCCTGATCCTAAGAATTCTAAGGAAAGATCGTTACATTCTTTGGATGTGGTAAGAGCTTTGAAAGACTTCTAGTCTATTTGTTATCTTTTCTGGTTCTAGGAAAGGTCAGAAGGCCTCTGCCATTTCTTTGGCATCTTGGTTAAAGTCTTTGATTCATCATGCTTATGTTGAGTCGGGTAGAACTCCGCCTCAAAGGATTACAGCTCATTCTACTAGGTCAGTTTCTACTTCCTGGGCGTTTAGGAATGAAGCTTCGGTTGATCAGATTTGCAAAGCAGCAACTTGGTCCTCTTTGCATACTTTTACTAAATTCTACCATTTTTATGTATTTTCTTCTTCTGAAGCAGTTTTTGGTAGAAAAGTACTTCAGGCAGCTGTTTCAGTTTGATTCTTCTGCTTATAATTTCAGTTTTTTTCATTATAAGATTTAAACTTTGTTTTGGGGTGTGGATTATTTTTCAGCGGAATTGGCTGTCTTTATTTTATCCCTCCCTCTCTAGTGACTCTTGTGTGGAAAGATCCACATCTTGGGTAATCATTATCCCATACGTCACTAGCTCATGGACTCTTGCTAATTACATGAAAGAAAACATAATTTATGTAAGAACTTACCTGATAAATTCATTTCTTTCATATTAGCAAGAGTCCATGAGACCCACCCTTTTTTTGTGGTGATTATGTTTTTTTGTATAAAGCACAACTATTCCAATTCCTTATTTTTGATGCTTTCGCACTTTTTCTTATCACCCCACTTCTTGGCTATTCGTTAAACTGATTTGTGGGTGTGGTGAGGGGTGTATTTGTAGGCATTTTGAGGTTTGGGAAACTTTGCCCCTCCTGGTAGGAATGTATATCCCATACGTCACTAGCTCATGGACTCTTGCTAATATGAAAGAAATGAATTTATCAGGTAAGTTCTTACATAAATTATGTTTTTCTTTCATATGATGATGAGAGTCCACAAAGGAAATGCGGTTATCTAAGATTTCACTGCAGAAAATGCAGCATGTCTGCAGAAAGAACAAGAGACATGCAGGAACTTTTAGCACTTTTGCTCCATATCAGGGGCCCCATCTGATATGCAGCGTCGCCCGCAAAAGCCGACGACGCCGGTTTTTGCGCATTTTTGGTATCCTATATACAGCGCCGCATATAAATGCGACACGTATATTTCACCCGTCGGACGTAGTT
Source organism: Bombina bombina (assembly GCF_027579735.1). Taxonomy (NCBI): domain Eukaryota; kingdom Metazoa; phylum Chordata; class Amphibia; order Anura; family Bombinatoridae; genus Bombina; species Bombina bombina. The sequence continues at coordinate 851,123,558 of NC_069504.1, read as the reverse complement.
TTTTTACCCATAGACTAACATATAAAAGATGCGCAATATGGTATCCAATATCCAGCGCAAGGACTTACGTGACGAAAATGGAGAAATCTTACTCCATATTCACCTCGCAATAAAAAGCAGCCGTAGCAAGCCTTGCGCTGAGTATTGGAGCCCCGTAACTCCATAAAATGCCTTCCAAAAAAACCTAACGCATGCGCAATGTCTATCTACCTGTAAACCGCAATCCCCCACCGCAATAACTAATAAAGTGTATTAACCCCTAAACCGCCGCTCCCGGAGCTCACCGCCACCTACATTATATGTATTAACCCCTAAACCGCCGCTCCCGGAACCCACCGCACCTAAATAAAGTGTTTAACCCCTAAACCGCCGCTCCCGGACCCCGCCGTACCTAAATAAAGTGTTTAACCCCTAAAACGCCGCTCCCGGACCCCGCCGCCACCTACATTAAATATATTAACCCCTAATCTGACCCCCCTACACTGCCGCCACCTACATTAAATTTATTAACCCCTAATGTCCCGCCCCCAACGTCGCCGCCACTATATTAAATGTATTAACCCCTAAACCTAAGTCTAACCCTAACACCCCCCTAACTTAATTATTATTTAAATAAATCTAAATAATATTACTATTATTAACTAAAGTATTGCTATTTAAAACTAAATACTTACCTATAAAATAAACCCTAAGATAGCTACAATATAATTAATAATTACATTGTAGCTATTTTAGGATTTATTTGTATTTTACAGGCAACTTTGTATTTATTTTAACTAGGTACAATAGCTATTAAATAGTTAATGTCAGAGTATATGAATATTATGATGAATATTACATATGTATACATATATATGTATATATATATATATATATATATATATATATATATATGTATATTTTATACACTGTATATGTTAGATGAGACCTCAGGATTAATTGAACATGAGTTTGTTGAACACAGCTTCTAATCCACTGTGGGTCCCAACCCCCTACCAGATGGGTTAGCTGAGTGAATACACGTTTATAAGGATTGAAAATCAGCATAGCTTTGAAGCACGCCCTCCTATTGTGTAAAATACACAAACATTTTCCTAAAAGAAACTAACTCAGTGACCATGCTCATTTGACTATATGCAGAGTTTTATGACTCTAAGACATTTGGTCTACCCAATTTAAAACAATCACTTAAAAGGATAAAATCTAAAATAGTTGGGTAAGCATAGTACTTACAGGAAACCCCTTTGATTATTTAGAATAAATGATCTGTGTTTTGGGTGGAGAATATGCTTGGGAGCCCTCTGGAATTTGTCACCTAAACCTTTGTGGATTCAAAGTAAGACGTATTGCAGACATACGGATGGAGACGACGTTCTGAGCATAAACCAGATAAGCTAGGCAAGATCCCTAGGAACTGATAATTAACATAAACTTGTTAAATAGTCCCTGCTGTGTCAAATATACAAGTATTGAACCATGGACTACAACAACAACAAAAATAAAAAAAATAAAAAACATTCTTTTTATTCTCTCTGTTCCCCAAGGCAGAACATACAGTGATCTGAGATGTCATCGCAGAAAATGCATCATGTCTGCAGAAAGAATAGGACATATGCAGGAACTTTTAGTGCTTTAATTTTGCAGCACTGATCCACATCAAGCTGTTCTCTTCAAACAGTGCTGTGCTCTGGCTGCACTGTGTAAGTTTTCCTTAACACAGCGCATCCACAGCAGAGTGCTGTTAGAAGTGAACAGTCAATATGCAGTAGAGCTGCAAAGCAGCAGCCCATTGATTGTTGACTGGCTCTCATATCTTTTTCAATCCCTACCCCTAGCCTTTACCAGTCTGCTGTTTTTTTCTGAATATAAGCCATTCTTATGAGCAATGCACCTTTTATTATTACATGTCTTTGTTGGAGCAAAAGAAAAGGAAACAAATTTATTTAAGAGTTTTTACTATTTATTTTTTTGTCTGCGGCTAATTTGCAATCCAATTTTCAACTGCTGAAATATATTACAAAAAAACTTCAAAAAAATTAATTATTCTCCAGTTAATCAACACATTGCATTTAAACTGGTACTTTAGTGTAGCTACATAATTTAAAATTGATTTTTATTTAAAAATAACCTGCAGACATATTTTTACAAAATAAATCTCATCGCAGAAAGTGAAAATAAGTTCTACCTCTGGGTCTCCGTTCTCCAGAAATCTAATGAAAATTATAAGAGCAACTGGGTTAATAAGATATCTGGGTGAATAGATATATAACAATGCATAATCTGCTGGATTTTATATAATTTCAGATCTACAATCTTTGGGATTGATAGAGATACATAGTAATTTTCTGTGCGTGACATTTCTTTTTCTTCCTTTTTTTTATGGATTTTGGTTTACGTTATTATTGATGCCGTCTGTATACCATAACATCATTTTGTTTTGCCTTGTTGCCCACGGATTGCCATCTGGCATTCTTATCTCATAGTTGTTCTTTGATATCCTTTGTTGAAGGTTGTTAGATTTCAGACAGCACAGTCAATTTAGATGTTGTTATTCGTGTTTGCTGCACTGTACCATATTATCGATATCTGCCTTGGCCCCTTTATCCTGCATGTTCTTTGTTTTTTTGGGTATCCTTTGTTGAAGGTTGGATTATTCCCTTTATAGACTGTATAGTCTGATTTTAATTTTATTGGTGATGGTGATATAGGTAGTGTGTGTCTTGTTGCGTGTTGTCTCTATCATTCCATGTTTCTAGTATCTGTTTATATGTTTGTCTTTCAGATAATACCTGTCCTGATGAAGGCCCAACTGAGGGCCGAAACGTCGACCATGTATTAATGTTCTAGGAATAAAGAAAATACTTGTCTCTATACAAACCCTGAGAGTGCCCTTCTTCTACATTGTTCTTTATATATATATATATATATATATATATATATATATATATATATATATATATAAAAATATATGATATATATATGTTTTGAAAACATAAAAGGTCTTACTTAGCCTCTGTGTTTTTAAGAATATTTGTGGACCTAAAAGTAAATGATTAATAATACTTCATCTTATTTCAGATGCACCATAGACATATGAATGCTTAAATCATTTCTAACAATTGTTTCCATTTCTATTGCAGGCATCAATTCATATATGCAGAAATTGTCGGAAACATAGAACATATTATATTACGTGAAAACATATATAACAGAATGTATAAATGCCATTGATTACAGAATAATTGGCAGTATAGAGGATTTTAATATGATATAATGTTAAGGGCATACTGTGTTTCATGTCAAAATGACCAGAGAGGTAATGTGATCTTATCCATCTATGATTAATATTGGGAAAGATTAATACAAGAAATTATGGCAGTTATTACATAGTTTAAAGAAATATTTCACTGTCTAAAAATATTTAGAAATGTTAAAGGGCCACTGTAAGTAAATATTTTCTATGCCTGTTACTAACTAACTACCCCAAATACGCTTTTTATCAATAGCATTTCATTAACATATCTCTACCGTATATCAGAAATCTTGTCTGCAAATTTAATTGTTTTCCAAACCCACTCCATGGGTATCCTTTGCTCTGTACCAATCCGCTTACAATACCTAGGTTTCAAAATGGCGCTTTAAACACAAAGTTATTGGTTTAAGTATTTTGAACACGCAGTGCTGAAAATAGTGGGCAGGATAACGTGACATCATCAGCGAATAAAAGATATAACTTTTAGAACATTATGAAACTTCGCTTTGGAGAAAATATAGGTCAGTAGGTTTTAATTAATGTTTATTAACTTTAATATATTAGTTGTTTAGCTTAAACATTATAACAGAAAGTAATCCTTTAAGGATGAATTTGTTTTGTGCTGTCTGCTACCACCTAAGGGCCAATACCGGTATAGCAGTTAAAGGATTTAGCTGTTAAAAAAAAAAAAAGGATGCGTTTCCGTGGTGACCAAGGACCAATCCAAATAGACATCCCACCTAACCAATGGGATGGTCAGATCTCGTAGAGCCACTCCCATGGTTTCATAAATGAGTGAAAAACTTATTTAAGTGAATGCAGTAAAGAGAAAAAGGGGACAGATTTTTGCTGACCTGAATGATATACTGCTGGGCGTCCAAAATACATTCATTCTGAACAAGCTGATCTACCTTTTTCTCAGTGATTGCAAAAATGTACTTATATATTTTCTGAGATGAAACCAGGAATCCTTGGTAACTGAACTATCAATTTTGGTAACGTATATATATATAAAAAGAGGGCAGTCTGCATTTTACTAGTATTCAGCCTGTGTAGGGTTAAACAAATCCTTGCTGCTAAATTATTTTATCTGTACAACTAGAGTGTGATAACTCAGAATTGGGTTTTTACATAAGTAATATATACAATTTCTGATGTTTTAATAGAAGTGTATATTGTACTATTTGTTTAAATTAGCACTGTAAATCATATTGCTGAATGTTTGTTAGCTGCTATTTTAGATCTCATTGTAATATTTTAAATGAAGTCTGAATGAAAGGTTGGTTTAAAAGTAAATTTGCATGAGCTTTGCATAGCATATTTTAAATAGTTTTTGTTTTAACGCATATAATATTGACTCATATTCTAATTATTACAAATATTTATGTATCAACATGTTCATAGTTATTTACTAATAATAAAGAATTCAGATATTTATATTCATTTTGTTGTCTTAGTAGAAGTATATTGATTGTGGGTTCAGTCTAAAGAAAGATTGTTAAATATATTCCCTGCCATATACTCACACATTGTTTAGAGAATACTGCTAAGATTTTCATAAATTATACTGACATATTGTATGGAGGCATTGCGTGAGATATTATAAATAATTATCATATTGATATAGTATATTTGTGGTAAATAGAAATTATTATAGAAGAGAGAAGAAATTTCATATTTCGAATTGATATTTTGAAAATATAAAAGTGTTTTTTTTTTAAATTGAAATATTGATTTTCGTATTCAAGATTAATATTAATATTTTGAAATATTAAAAAAAAAAAAAATTTAAAAAATTGATAAAAATATTAATTTTTCATATTAAAAAAAAAAAAAATATTAATTTTTCATATTTCAAAATTCATAAAAATATAAATTTTTCATATTTCAAAATGAATCAAAAATATTAATTTTTCAGATTTCAAAATTCATAAAAATATTGATTTTTCATATTTCAAGATTAAGAAAAAGATTAATTTTGTCATATTTCAAAATTGATATTGATATTTTGAAGATATAATTTTTTTTTTCTCCCTCTCTCTTATTGGTCAAAATTGTATTAGCGTTTTATCTTATTAAGTACAACACTAAAATAACGATGTCTTCAGCAAAAAGTAATGCTAGCGTTTCTGTGCAAGATGAAATTGTGTCCTCCCCAAGGTCCTCCTGTTACAAACTGCTATTTGTAACTGGCCCTTTAAATGGAAAATTGCCCTGCTTCCATGGATCGTGGAGAAGCCTATTTTCCAGCCTCCTTCCTCATGACTATGGCCCCTGGAAGATTGTGCCCCTGAGAACATATTAACTTTTATTGGGTGTGTATGGCCCTTTAAGAACCGTCTGGGGACATATTGTGACTTTGGTGAACAATGCCCCCTTAAGACTATGTCCCCAGACCTGTGAAATAGCTTGTCCCTGGCTTTCTCCCACTTGGTTCAGTGAATGGGACTTGCTGAGCCAGGTGCCACACAGGCAGAGGGTTCCACAGAGGGGGAGCACTGTTACAGAGGCATTGGTTTTCATTGTGTGCCATTAAGTGCTATGTGACAGACCCTTCGGTCAGAACTAAAGAGTTTAATTTTGTTCATCTTCAAGAAACCTATTCTAAATACAAGTCTGCTGGGATCAGCTCTAATTAGGTTTAGTGATAAACTTTCCCATTGTCTAATCAGACTAGTATTGATAAGGTGGACTGCATTGTTTTATTGTGTGTAATGTTATCTGCTGAAGTAAATGTTGTGGCCTGTCAAAGGGAGTGTCTCTCTATCTAATATCAAATGTGTGATGGGGGATTTTATGCCTCCCCCTGAGAGTGTCCTGTTTGCATGTAACCTCAATAAAAAGCAGGCTGTGTGCTCCAGCACTTCAGACCTATTTCTGACCCTCTAACTTGCAGCTTTGACTCATGTTTGTAGGGGACAGCTTCAGCTATAATCACTACAGGGATTGCTATGCTTTTCATACTCCCTTAGCTACGGGGATTGCTACAGAAGGAAGAGGTTCACCTACTGGAGCCTGGTCGTAGGTCCAGGGCGCAGAGCAGACGGCGAGATACCAGCCCAGCAGCGGTGGTTCATAGAGTCTGCGTTACTTATGGTGGCTACGCAGCAGTTAGAGTGTCTACGGTGCTGCTGCTCCTTTGGTGAGCGCTAGGAGCATCCTTTTCTACGGTCCAACTTCCAGCCAGCCTGGAGGCAACCGTAACATTTGGCGGCAGCGGTGGGATCGCGTCCTAGCGCAAGGAGCAGCACCACAACAGCACTGGTATTGTAGGAGAGTAATTGAGGGCAACGCTAGCCACTGCGCAGCGTCCCTACCTACAGCAGCATGGAGCTGACAAGACACTGGTCAGAACCCTGTGAAGAGCACCTCAACCTGATCCGTCGCTATGAGGGCGCTGATTTCGTTCCAGAGGTAAAGAGGCGGCTAGTCCGATATGGTCCAGACCCTGCACAGGAGGTAGTCAGTCGCCTCATCCGGGAATTGGCTACTGAGAACGAAGCGGCACGAGCCTTTGAGCGCCAACTGTGGAGTTTGAGGGTATGGACACCTGGTCTCTCTCCCCAGCCGCAGCATGTTCCACAGGGAGAGGAGAGCAGCGACCTCCCTCCCCAGCGGCAGTATACTGTGCAGAGGGAAGAGACAACCGGTCTCCTTCCCCAACCCCAACCAGAGATACCAGAGGCAGCAGGCCTCATAGACTGGTCCTGGGAGGACCCCCAGCAGGCAGGTGGAGATGGGACCGCAATCTCTCTACCGGCCCTACAGGGATGCTGGGCAGGCAGCCCAGATCCCCAGCGACAGACCCAGCTACAGGGAGGGGAGAGCATCGACCTCCCTCCCCAGCCGGAGTGTGCCTTCCAGGGAGAGGAGACAACCGGTCTCTCTCCCCAGCCGCAGCATGTTCCACAGGAAGCGGAGAGCATCGACCTCCCTTCTCAACGGCCGCCGGAGTATCAGGAGGAGGAGGTAAGCCAATCTCCCCCTCCCCAGCTAACTCCTAACTTGGGCCCAGGGTTAACAGTGGAGATGTTAACCCCCACTGACCCCCACGTTCCCTTTGCCACCGGGCAGGACTATGCCCCAATTCCCCCAGCAGAAGAGCTGGCATCAGGACAGAGCGCTGCTGGCCTCTGCCTTACAGACCTTGTCCTTGTTAAAGGACTGGCCTGCAAACCCCTCACCCCAGCAGAAGCGCTGGCACCAGGACAGAGTGCCGCTGGCCTCTGCCCCCCAAGTACCATCAGCTATTTGCCCAGCTGCGCCAGGAAGGCCGAAGATGCTACACTTTCATCCTACAACCTGGAACCTACAGGCCAGTACTACGTATTGTGGGGGGGCTACTTTGCTGCTAACGATTATTTGTGGGTGGGTTGCGAGACTAACTTAGGCACTGACCGGCAGAAGGTCAGGTGCCTGGTTAGTCTCCCTCCAAAAGGGGAGATATGTTACAAACTATTTGTAACTGGCCCTTTAAATGGAAAATTGCCCTGCTTCCATGGATCGTGGAGAAGCCTATTTGCCAGCCTCCTTCCTCATGACTATGGCCCCTGGAAGATTGTGCCCCTGAGAACATATTAACTTTTATTGGGTTTGTATGGCCATTTAAGAACCGTCTGGGGACATATTGTGACTTTGGTGAACAATGCCCCCTTAAGACTATGTCCCCAGACCTGTGAAATAGCTTGTCCCTGGCTTTCTCCCACTTGGTTCAGTGAATGGGACTTGCTGAGCCAGGTGCCACACAGGCAGAGGGTTCCACAGAGGGGGAGCACTGTTACAGAGGCATTGGTTTTCATTGTGTGCCATTAAGTGCTATGTGACAGACCCTTCGGTCAGAACTAAAGAGTTAAATTTTGTTCAGCTTCAAGAAACCTATTCTAAATACAAGTCTGCTGGGATCAGCTCTAATTAGGTTTAGTGATAAACTTTCCCATTGTCTAATCAGACTAGTATTGATAAGGTGGACTGCATTGTTTTATTGTGTGTAATGTTATCTGCTGAAGTAAATGTTGTGGCCTGTCAAAGGGAGTGTCTCTCTATCTAATATCAAATGTGTGATGGGGGATTTTATGCCTCCCCCTGAGAGTGTCCTGTTTGCATGTAACCTCAATAAAAAGCAGGCTGTGTGCTCCAGCACTTCAGACCTATTTCTGACCCTCTAACTTGCAGCTTTGACTCATGTTTGTAGGGGACAGCTTCAGCTATAATCACTACAGGGATTGCTATGCTTTTCATACTCCCTTAGCTACGGGGATTGCTACAGAAGGAAGAGGTTCACCTACTGGAGCCTGGTCGTAGGTCCAGGGCGCAGAGCAGACGGCGAGATACCAGCCCAGCAGCGGTGGTTCATAGAGTCTGCGTTACTTATGGTGGCTACGCAGCAGTTAGAGTGTCTACGGTGCTGCTGCTCCTTTGGTGAGCGCTAGGAGCATCCTTTTCTACGGTCCAACTTCCAGCCAGCCTGGAGGCAACCGTAACACCTCCGTCAATGAAGTGATTCAGAAAAAAACGCTCAAATTAGACGCCATGAATCACATCATGACTAGACTTGATATTGGGGACGATGTCTCCAGGTATATTAATGAGTGTAAAGATAAGGCCAAAGATTTAGTTAAAGATATGTGGTTTGAAGATGGGGAATTATACCAAATGTTACGGCAACTTAATAGATGCACGGAACTTAGGGGGCGTGATGAATTAATTTTCTAAACTTGGCCGATCCTAATGTATTTGAGCTGTGAAATGTCTAACCAAATGGCAGGACAGAACAGACAATTAGGGTGGCTAAGGGATGAAAATAATTCATTACGAGATTTTCAAGATGCCTTTATTCAGGCAAAGACAGAGGTTTTCCATGCTAGCCAAAAGGCTTCTGACCTAGATAAATATAATCAGGAACTAATGGCTGATTTTAAAGCTTTCGAAGAAGAATATAAAAAGTGCCAAGATGAAAATAAAACTTTAAAAGCTAGATATCATGAGGCTGAAAAAGCATACGAGCAGGCAATAAATAAATTACAGAGACAAATTAGCAGCTATAAGGACTGGGACAGAAATGAGAGTCAAGATCCCAGGCGGGAGGATAGACAAAGATACCCAAACTATAGCCCTAATTCAGGCCCAGAGGTAACTTTTTCCCCTAGGCAACTACATAACTCTGGGGGACCAGAAAATTATTACGCTTCAGATGAAAGGCACTCTAGCTCAAACAATAAGTCCCCAGTAAGATCCAGTGATGTACCAAATAAAATGTATGACACCCCCACAATAATTCAATTCCTAAAGAATACAGTACGCCCATTTTTTAAAGGGTGACCCTGAAGTATTTCAGGATGAAAATGCAGCCATGAAATCAAACCAGCAATTGCCATATGCTGTGAATATGCAGGTATCTAGCGATGTTATAATTCCTGCTGGGGCTGATACATTTCTTTTACCCTTACAGGTAAAGAGAGGTCAGAAATTAAAAACTTCTGAAACACTAATTTGCTTCTCCCATAGAATACAAAATCTGGGTGTCACAGTAACCTACACTCCTATGGTGAATATTGGAACTGTTCCAATACATATTATTGTGCATAACATAACCCCACAGGATATAACCTTATCCAAGGGAACTACCATAGGATATGCACTGGAATCAAGTTATTACACTTTTGGATTCCAGAATAATGTAATTGGGCTAATACCTAAAGGATACCTAACTGAAGAACAATTAATAGAACAATCCTTTGCATCTATGCCAGAGGGTCTATTTAATGTTCAGTCTATTTATCCCTTCAGCTCAGAGGAAGGCATCTGTAAAATTGAAGAAGCCTCTCTAGTGTTTGATCAGCCAATCAAACAGCAAGATTACCCCAATACCCAGAGTCATGGGAGCAATGTAAATTATAATCAAGGGGATCTCACCTCTAGGTTGGAAGAAGCCTATGAAATAGAACAGCCTGAAATCTTTCCAGGATTTCAGCAAATAGTCGAAGAGCAAATATCCTTAGCTAATGGCTGTTCCAGCGATGATGAACGCCAACAGCTGCGAGAACTCCTGATGGAGTACAAGGATATTTTCGATAGGGATTCTTACGATTGTGGTACTACAGACTTGCACATTGCAAGAATACAAACAGATCCCGATGCACCACCTGTATTTGTCAAACAATACAGACTTCCCCTAGCCTCGTATGATTCTCTTGCAGAGATCATAAGGAATTTGGAAGAAAGAGGTATTATCAGACAGGTGCACAGCTCTTATAATAATCCTATTCTAGGTGTCCTTAAGCCCAATGGACAATGGCGTTTGTGTGCTGACTTAAGACAGCTAAACAAACGAGTATACATGTCTGGCTGGCCTGTGCCATATATTGACCAATGCCTAGCACAAATGCAGGGATCCAAAATATTCACTGCCATTGATTGTGCACAGGGATATTGGACCATCAAGGTACATGAGGAGGACCAGTATAAGCTGGCATTCTCCTTCCAAAAGGTTCAATATGCATTCCAGAGACTTCCATTTGGATACATAAATTCTGGACATGAATTTGCTGTATTCATGCATAAGGCTATGCCTGATGCACTGGAAAGGGGGACCTTATCTTATGTTGATGATATTTTAATCAAAAGCACAGACTTTGAAAAACACATTGCAGAGCTTAAACACGTCCTCAGCCAACTTAAAAGGGCAGGTGTCAAATTATCCCTACAAAAAGCTCAATGGTGCCGCACTCGTGTAAACTTCTTGGGACATGAAGTTATTTCTGAAGGATTAAATCCCCAGAAGAAAAAGGTTGAAGCTAAACCACTACTACTTCTTCTAAAGAAGGATGTGAAATGGCACTGGAGTGAGTCTCAAGAGACAGCCATCAAAGTGCTGAAGAGAAAACTCACTCAAGCACCTTGCCTAGCATACCCTGAAGGTGGTAAACCTTTCTACTTAGAAACAGGGTACACAGATGTAAGTATGAGTGCTGTTTTATACCAAAAGCATGATAATTTAAACAAAGCCATTGCTTATGCGAGCAAAAATCTATCCCCAGTAGAAATAAAATTTAGCGATTGCGAAAAAGCACTCTTATCTACTGTATGGGCTCTAAAAAATTTCCGCAGCTATATACAGGGCGAGAAAATTATTGTGGAAACGGCCCACCAGCCTTTGCTATATTTGCAAAGTGAGAGAATAAGAGATGGGAATTTGTCAAATAGCCGCATAACAGCATGGACTCTTTCCTTACAAGGCTGGCCATTAGAAATTCGCTACAAGCAGAATAAAAAGAATCCAGTCGCACAGGGACTTGCCGAGCTCCACGACTGTACTGCTAGAGATCCTGGGGAAGAATTATCAGAAGATGATTTTCTGGAGGAACAATTGCTTTCCCCATATAAAATGTACAATGAGGAAAATTGCCAAACATTACCTTGGGTGTATGTTGATGGTTGTTCTTACCATGCCACTATTGATAATGAGCGCAGATTAGTCGCTGGCATTGGTATAACTGGGGCAAATGGATTCCCAAATATATCTATAGGTTTCAACATTGGACCAAAATCCAGTCAAGTTGCAGAACTAACTGCCGTTTTCAAAACCATTGAAATGGCTATTGAACATGGTATTCATGAATTTGTGATCATAACTGACTCAAATTATGTGAGTGACAGTTTTGTTGAATACCTGCCAGCTTGGAAAAGAAATGGCATGCAGAAAAGCAATAACAAACCAGTCAAGCATGGCAAGTTGTTCTGCGAGATTGATAATCTGGTGGTATCCAATGATTTAACCATACACTGGAAAAAGACCAAGGGTCATTCCAGAGTTCTAGGTCCTGATAAGGAAGGCAATGATCTTGCGGATTCATTAGCCAAACAAGGAGCCATAACTGGAGAACTCCATAATATTGACCACTTAATGGGTAAAAATTCAGGTAGAAGCCATTACTAGAAACCAGGCAAAACAACAGAGTGAGCCTAACCTGGCACAATGGAGTCAGGATTCTCCTAGTGAGGACCTGATCACTAGTCAAAAAGAAGACCCTATTGTAGGCATCTTCTATAAACACATAGAAGATCCTGAAAGCAACCCCATCTCAAAAGATGATTGTATTGGCAAAGAAGATCTTAGAATCTTAATGAAATCCAGATCACAATTCAAGTTACAGGATGGTTTGTTAATTAGAACCTCCAAAACTGGCATCCAGCAGTGGGTAGTACCCACCAAATTCAGAGGTCTAATGCTTCAACATGCCCATGATGCTCCCACATCTGGTCATCGTGGTGCCAAACTCACGTATGAAATATTACGTGATTACGCTTTTTGGCCACACATGTTGAAAGATGTTCAAACCTACTGTCAAGGGTGTTTAATCTGCCCACAGTTCCAACCCACTGCGCCAACTCATAGAGCGTCATTGCAGAAGAGGGGGATGGTAATGCCATGGTCAGATATACAAATTGATTTTATTGGTCCGGTAACAAGGTCATCAAGAGGTAACAAATACATGTTAACCGTGACATGCCTGTTCACTAAATGGGTAGATTGCATCAGTGCCCCTAACAATAGTGCTGAAACATGCGCAGCATTGCTCATCAACCACATATTTTCCATATTTGGTTTGTCCCAAAGAATCGAGTCAGATCGGGGGACCCACTTCACTAGCGAAGTGAAGACCAAAATGTGGAAAATACTAGGGGTAAAAAGAAAGCTCCATATTGCTTATAGAGCTGCCTCAAGTGGTGGTGTAGAGCGTTACAACCAGTCCATTGTTAAAATCCTCAAAAAGTTTGTGAGTGAAACGGGTAAAGACTGGGATGTAAAACTACCTCTAGTCTTAATGGCATTAAGAGCAACTCCAAGTAGTGCTACCAAGATGTCACCTTTTGAACTGATGACTGGTAGAAGAATGGTTCTACCTCAGCATCTACTGTACCGTACATCAGACCAAAACTTGATAAACGCTGCCAATACACATCAATATGTGGAAAACCTAAGAAAGCACCTGCAATATGCCTTTGCATTTGCTCAAAGGAATTTAGAAAGAGCCGCAACTGCCACCAAAACCTATTATGATCTCAAAACGTCCAAAAAGGAATATGAAATAAATGATAAAGTTTATCTTTATAACTTTGGAAGAGATCAGGTTAGGGAGAAGAAATTTCTTCCCTCATGGAAAGGTCCTTTCGTCATTATTGACAAAATATCTCCAGTGGCCTATAAAATAAGGATCCCCAAAAATGAAAGTTTCATAGATAAATGGGTCCATATCAATCAATTGCGGGCATGTCATCCCAGATCCCAACTACAAGTCATAGAGGGAGAATGAAGTGTCATATCCCCAAATGAACTAAAGACATACTGTAGTTTAAAGATGCCTAACTGATCAACATGAAGGCTCAAAATAACAAACTTTCTACATAAGAGACTGTCTATGAGGTATACAGTTGATCCTCATCAAATACCACTGACTTTAAGCCAATTCAAATACATGTGTCCTACATCTATTTGAAGTTGGAAGGGGGATTTATGTCAGAGTATATGAATATTATGATGAATATTACATATGTATACATATATATGTATATATATATATGTATATTTTATACACTGTATATGTTAGATGAGACCTCAGGATTAATTGAACATGAGTTTGTTGAACACAGCTTCTAATCCACTGTGTGTCCCAACCCCCTATTAGATGGGTTAGCTGGGTGAATACACGTTTATCAGGATTGAAAATCAGCATAGCTTTGAAGCACGCCCTCCTGTTGTGTAAAATACACAAACATGTTCCTAAAAGAAACTAACTCAGTGACCATGCTCATTTGACTATATGCAGAGTTTTATGACTCTAAGACATTTGGTCTACCCAATTTAAAACAATCACTTAAAAGGATAAAATCTAAAATAGTTGGGTAAGCATAGTACTTACAGGAAACCCCTTTGATTATTTAGAATAACTGATCTGTGTTTTGGGTGGAGAATATGCTTGGGAGCCCTCTGGAATTTGTCACCTAAACCTTTGTGGATTCAAAGTAAGACGTATTGCAGACATACGGATGGAGACGAAGTTCTGAGCATAAACCAGATAAGCTAGGCAAGATCCCTAGGAACTGATAATTAACATAAACTTGTTAAATAGTCCCTGCTGTGTCAAATATACAAGTATTGAACCATGGACTACAACAACAAAAAAATAAAAAAAAACAGAATTTATGTTTACCTGATAAATTTCTTTCTCCTACGGTGTGTCCGGTCCACGGTTTCATCCTTACTTGTGGGATATTCTCTTCCCCTACAGGAAATGGCAAAGAGAGCACACAGCAAAAGCTGTCCATATAGCCCCCCCTCTGGCTCCGCCCCCCAGTCATTCGACCGACGGATAGGAGAAAAAGGAGAAACTATAGGGTGCCGTGGTGACTGTAGTGTACAGAAATAAAAATTTTAAACCTGACTAAAAGCCAGGGCGGGCCGTGGACCGGACACACCGTAGGAGAAAGAAATTTATCAGGTAAACATTAATTCTGTTTTCTCCTACATTGGTGTGTCCGGTCCACGGTTTCATCCTTACTTGTGGGAACCAATACCAAAGCTTTAGGACACGGATGAAGGGAGGGAACAAGTCAGGTAACCTAAACGGAAGGCACCACAGCTTGCAAAACCTTTCTCCCAAAAACAGCCTCCGAAGAAGCATAAGTATCGAATTTGTAAAATTTGGCAAAAGTATGCAGAGAAGACCAAGTCGCTGCCTTACAGATCTGATCAACAGAAGCCTCGTTCTTGAAGGCCCATGTGGAAGCCACAGCTCTAGTAGAGTGAGCTGTAATTCGTTCAGGAGGCTGCCGTCCGGCAGTCTCATAAGCCAATCGGATGATGCTTTTCAACCAAAAGGAAAGAGAGGTAGCAGTAGCTTTCTGCCCTCTCCTCTTACCAGAATAAACGACAAACAAGGATGATGTCTGTCTGAAATCCTTTGTTGCTTCTAAATAGAATTTTAAAGCACGGACCACATCTAGGTTGTGTAACAAACGTTCCTTCTTCGAAACAGGTTTCGGACACAGAGAAGGAACAACTATTTCCTGGTTAATATTCCTGTTGGAAACCACTTTTGGAAGAAAACCAGACTTGGTACGTAAAACTACCTTATCTGTATGGAATACCAGATAGGGAGAAGTACACTGCAAAGCAGACAATTCAGAAACTCTTCTAGCAGAAGAAATAGCAACCAAAAACAGAACTTTCCAAGATAGTAACTTAATATCTATGGAATGTAAGGGTTCAAACGGAACCCCTTGAAGAACTGAAAGAACTAAGTTTAGACTCCATGGAGGAGTCATAGGTCTGTAGACAGGCTTGATTCTGACTAACGCCTGTACAAACGCCTGTACATCTGGCACGGCTGCCAGACGTTTGTGCAACAAAACAAACAGAGCAGATATCTGTCCTTTTAGAGAACTAGCTGACAAGCCTTTGTCCAAACCCTCTTGGAGAAAAGAAAGTATCCTAGGAATTTTAATTTTACTCCAAGAGAATCCCTTGGATTCGCACCAACAGATATATTTTTGCCATAACTTATGGTAAATTTTCCTAGTCACAGGTTTTCTGGCTTGAACCAGAGTATCTATAACTGAATCTGAAAACCCACGCTTAGATAGAATAAAGCGTTCAATTTCCAAGCAGTCAGTTGCAGAGAGACTAGATTTGGATGTTCGAATGGACCTTGTACTAGAAGATCCTGTCTCAAAGGTAGCTTCCATGGTGGAGCCGATGACATATTCACCAGGTCTGCATACCAAGTCCTGCGTGGCCATGCAGGAGCTATTAGAATCACCGAGGCCTTCTCCTGTTTGATCCTGGCTACAAGCCTGGGAAGGAGAGGGAACGGTGGAAACACATAAGCTAGATTGAACGACCAAGGCGCTACCAATGCATCTACTAGTGTCGCCTTGGGATCCCTGGATCTGGACCCGTAGCGAGGAACCTTGAAGTTCTGACGAGACGCCATCAGATCCATATCTGGAGTGCCCCATAGTTGAGTTAACTGGGCAAAGACCTCCGGGTGGAGTTCCCACTCCCCCGGATGGAAAGTCTGATGACTCAAATAATCCGCCTCCCAGTTGTCTACTCCTGGGATGTGAATTGCAGATAGATGGCAGGAGTGATCCTCCGCCCATTTGATGATCTTGGATACCTCTCTCATCGCCAAGGAACTCTTTGTTCCCCCCTGATGATTGATGTACGCTACAGTCATCATGTTGTCCGACTGAAATCTTATGAATCTGGCCTTCGCTAGTTGAGGCCAAGCCAGGAGCGCATTGAATATCGCTCTCAGTTCCAAAATGTGTATCGGGAGAAGAGACTCTTCCCGAGACCATAGACCCTGAGCTTTCAGGGAGTCCCAGACCGCGCCTCAGCCTAAGAGACTGGCGTCGGTCGTGACAATGACCCACTCTGGTCTGCGGAAACTCATTCCCTGAGACAGGTGATCCTGAGTCAACCACCAGCGGAGTGAGTCTCTGGTTACCTGGTCTACTTGAATCTGGGGAGACAAGTCTGCATAATCCCCATTCCACTGTTTGAGCATGCACAGTTGCAATGGTCTTGGATGAATTCGAGCAAAAAGGAACCACGTCCATTGCTGCAACCATTAATCCTATTACCTCCATGCACTGAGCTATGGAAGGCTGAGGAATAGACTGAAGAACTTGACAAGCGTTTAGAAGCTTTAACTTTCTGACCTCTGTCAGAAAAATCTTAATTTCTACAGAATCTATTATTGTTCCCAGAAAGGGAACCCTTGTGGACGGGGACAGGGAACTCTTCTCTATGTTCACCTTCCACCCGTGAGACCTGAGAAAGGCTAAAACAATGTCTGTATGAGCCCTTGCTTTGGAAAGGGACGACACTTGGATTAGAATGTCGTCTAGGTAAGGTGCTACAGCAATGCCCCTCGGCCTTAGAACCGCTAGAAGGGACCCTAGTACCTTTGTGAAAATTCTGGGAGCAGTGGCTAAACCGAATGGAAGAGCCACGAACTGGTAATGTTTGTCCAGAAAGGCGAACCTCAGGAACTGATGATGATCTTTGTGGATAGGAATATGCAGGTACGCATCCTTTAAGTCCACGGTAGTCATATATTGACCCTCCTGGATTGTTGGTAAAATCGTCCGAATGGTTTCCATTTTGAATGATGGAACTTTGAGGAATTTGTTTAGAATTTTTAAATCCAGAATTGGCCTGAAAGTTCCCTCTTTTTTGGGAACTACAAACAGGTTTGAGTAAAAACCCAGACCTTGTTCCGCTGTTGGAACTGGGGTTATCACTCCCATTTTTAATAGGTCTCCTACGCAATGTAAGAATGCCTGTCTCTTTATCTGGTCTGAAGATAAGCGAGACATGTGTAACCTTCCCCTTGGAGGAAGTTCCTTGAACTCTAGAAGATACCCCTGAGAGACTATTTCTAGTGCCCAGGGATCCGGAACATCTCTTGCCCAAGCCTGAGCAAAGAGAGAAAGTTTGCCCCCTACTAGATCCGGTCCCGGATCGGGGGCTACCCCTTCATGCTGTCTTGGTAGCAGCAGCAGGCTTCTTGGCCTGTTTACCCTTGTTCCAGCCTTGCAATGGTTTCCATGCTGGTTTAGGCTGGGAAGTGTTACCCTCTTGTCTAGAGGCTGCAGAGTTTGGAGCCGGTCCGTTCCTGAAATTGCGAAAGGAACGAAAATTAGATTTGTTCTTAGCCTTGAAAGGCCTATCCTGTGGGAGGGCATGGCCCTTTCCCCCAGTGATGTCTGAAATAATCTCCTTCAATTCTGGCCCGAAAAGGGTCTTACCTTTGAAAGGAATATTAAGCAATTTTGTTTTGGACGACACATCTGCCGACCAAGACTTTAGCCAAAGCGCCCTACGCGCCACTATTGCAAAACCTGAATTTTTCGCCGCTAATTTTGCCAATTGAAAAGCGGCATCCAAAATAAATGAATTAGCCAACTTTAGTGCGTGAATTCTGTCCATGACTTCATCATATGGAGTCTCCTTTTGGAGCGAATTTTCTAGTTCCTCGAACCAAAAAGACGCCGCCGTGGTGACAGGAATGATGCACGAAATTGGTTGAAGAAGGAAACCTTGCTGAACAAATATCTTTTTAAGCAATCCTTCCAATTTTTTATTCATAGGATCTTTGAAAGCGCAACTGTCCTCAATAGGAATAGTTGTGCGCTTGGCTAACGTTGAAACTGCCCCCTCTACCTTAGGGACCGTTTGCCATGCATCCCTTCTGGGGTCGACAATGGGGAACATTTTCTTAAATATAGGAGGTGGAACAAAAGGAACACCTGGCTTCTCCCACTCCTTAGTCACTATGTCCGCCACCCTCTTGGGTATCGGAAAGGCATCAGCGTGCACAGGGACCTCTAAGAATTTGTCCATTTTGCACAACTTCTCTGGAATCAACAAAGAGTCAAAATCATCAAGAGTAGCTAGCACCTCCTTAAGCAGGGCGCGGAGATGTTCTAGCTTAAATTTAAATGCCACGATATCAGGTTCTGCCTGCTGAGAAATTTTTCCTGAATCAGAAATTTCTCCCTCAGACAGACCCTCCCTCACTGCCAATTCAGTTTGATGTGAGGGTATAAGATAAATTATCGTCAGCGCCTGCTTGCTCATCCTCTGTATTTAAAACTGAGCAATCACGCTTTCTGGGAAATGCTGGCAGTTTGGATAAAAGATTTGCTATAGAATTATCCATTACTGCTGTTAATTGCTGCATAGTAACAAGCATTGGCGCGCTAGATGTACTAGGTATCGCCTGCGCGGGCAAAACTGGTGTTGACACAGAAGGAGAGGATGATGAGCTATCCCCACTACCTTCATTTGAAGAATCATCTTGGGCAACCTTATTAAATGTGACAGTACTGTCCTTACTTTGTTTGGACGCCATGGCACAATTTGCACATACATTTAAAGGGGGAACCACCTTGGCTTCCATACACACAGAACATATGCTATCTGAAGGTACAGACATGTTAGACAGATTTAGGCAGGCTATTAATGCAATAAAAACGATTTTAAGCAAAACCGTTACTGTCTCTTTAAATAATAAAAAGAGCCCACTTTATTTCTGAATGTTTGAAAAATTATAAAGGAAATATCCGATTTTTATAAAATTTACACCCCAGTGTCTTAATGCTTTGAAAGTATTGCACGCCAAATTTCAAGTCTCTAAACCCTTAAATGAGCAAACCGGAGCTAATAGTTCAATTTACCGGTTTAAACACACTACAGTCCCTGCCACAGACTTTGCTGCGGCTTTTACCTTCCTTAGGGGTTATTCACCACAGAAATAAGCCTTCCTGAGTCCGTTTCTCAGCCACAGGACCCTCTCACATGAAGCTGCATGCACTGCCTTTAGAAGTAACTGCGCAACTGAGGCGCGAAAATGAGGCCTCCTCCCTCTGCATACCAGAGTGAAGGGGCCTTTCTGACTAGATTAGGCGTCTAAACAACTGCCAGGCGTAATAAAAATGAAAAGTGTTTCAAAGTTCACAAAACACTCCAAATGACATATAAATATGATATAAACAAATCGATTTAGCCCACAATAGTGTCAACCAGCATAGAGCCCAATTTATAAGCCTTAATTCTGTTACTGAGTCTAAGAAAATGGCTTACCGATCCCATAAGGGAAAACTGACAGTCTTCTAGCATTACTATGTCTTGTTAGAAAAGAGACTGGTCATACCTGGAGCAGATAAGTCTGCAAACTGTTCCCCCCAACTGAAGTTCTCTGGTTTCAACAGTCCTGCGTGGGAACAGCAATGGATTTTAGTTACTGGTGCTAAAATCATACTCCTCTTTTAACAGAACTCTTCATCACTTTCTGTTGTAGAGTAAATAGTACAAACCGGCACTATTTTAAAATAACAAACTCTTGATAGAAGAAATAAAACTACAACTAACACCACATACTCTTTACCATCCCCGTGGAGATGCTACTTGTTCAGAGCGGCAAAGAGAATGACTGGGGGGCGGAGCCAGAGGGGGGGCTATATGGACAGCTTTTGCTGTGTGCTCTCTTTGCCATTTCCTGTAGGGGAAGAGAATATCCCACAAGTAAGGATGAAACCGTGGACCGGACACACCAATGTAGGAGAAACATTCTTTTTATTCTCTCTGTTCTCCAGAAATCTAATGAAAATTATAAGAGCAACTGGGTTAATGAGATATCTGGGTGAATAGATATATAACAATGCATAATCTGCTGGATTTTATATAATTCCATTGATTTCAGAATAATTGGCAGTATAGAGGATTTTAATATGATATAATGTTAAGGGCATACTGTGTTTCATGTCAAAATGACCAGAGAGGTAATGTGATCTTATCCATCTATGATTAATATTGGGAAAGATTAATACAAGAAATTATGGCAGTTATTACATAGTTTAAAGAAATATTTCACTGTCTAAAAATGTTTAGAAATGTTAAGGATGAATTTGTTTTGTGCTGTCTGCTACCACCTAAAGGCCAATACCGGTATAGCAGTTAAAGGATTTAGCTGTTAAAAAAAAAAAAAAAGGATGCATTTCCGTGGTGACCAAGGACCAATCCAAATAGACATCCCACCTAACCAATGGGATGGTCAGATCTCGTAGGGCCACTCCCATGGTTTCATAAATGAGTGAAAAACTTATTTAAGTGAATGCAGTAAAGAGAAAAAGGGGACAGATTTTTGCTGACCTGAATGATATACTGCTGGGCGTCCAAAATACATTCATTCTAAACAAGCTGATCTACTTTTTTCTAAGTGATTGCAAAAATTTACTTATATATTTTCTGAGATGAAACCAGGAATCCTTGGTAACTGAACTATCAATTTTGGTAACGTATATATATAAAAAGAAAGAGGGCAGTCTGCATTTTACTAGTATTCAGCCTGTGTAGGGTTAAACAAATCCTTGCTGCTAAATTATTTTATCTGTACAACTATAGATTGATAACTCAGAATTGGGTTTTTACATAAGTAATATATACAATTTCTGATGTTTTAATAGAAGTTTATATTGTACTATTTGTTTAAATTAGCACTGTAAATCATATTGCTGAATGTTTGTTAGCTGCTATTTTAGATCTCATTGTAATATTTTAAATGCAGTCTGAATGAAAGGTTGGTTTTAAAGTAAATTTGCATGAGTTTTGCATAGCATATTTTAAATAGTTTTTGTTTTAACGCATATAATATTGACTCATATTCTAATTATTACAAATATTTATGTATCAACATGTTCATAGTTATTTACTAATAATAAAGAATTCAGATATTTATATTAATTTTGTTGTCTTAGTAGAAGTATATTGATTGTGGGTTCAGTCTAAAGAAAGATTGTTAAACATATTCCCTGCCATATACTCACACATTGTTTAGAGAATACTGCTAAGATTTTCATAAATTATACTGACATTAATAACTATTTAATAGCTACCTAGTTAAAATAATTACAAAATTACCTGTAAAATAAATCCTAACCTAAGTTACCATTACACCAAACACTACACTGTCACTAAATTAATTAAATAAATTAACTACAATTATCAAAAATTAAATACAATTAAATAAACTAAACTATAGTACAAAAAAAACACTAAATTACAAAAAAAGTTTAAACTAATTACACCTAATCTAAGCCCCCTAATAAAATAAAAAAGCCCCCCAAAATAATAAAATGCCCTACCCTATACTAAATTACAAATAGCCCTTAAAAGGGCCTTTTGCGGGGCATTGCCCCAAAGAAATCAGCTCTTTTACCTGTAAAAAAAAGAACAATCCCCCCCCCAACATAACCCACCACCGACACACCCCTACTCTAAAACTCACCCAATCCCCCCTTAAAAAAACCTAACACTACCCCATTGAAGATCACCCTACCTTGAGCCGTCTTTACCCAGCCGGGCCGAAGTCTTCATCCGATCTGGGCACAAGTGGTCCTCCAGCCGGGCAGAAGTCTTCATCCGATCGGGGCAGAAGAGGCCCTCCATCCGGCAGAAATCTTCATCCAAGCGGCATCTTCTATCTTCATCCATCTTGAAGACATCCGACGCGGAGCATCCTTCCTGCATGACGACTACCCGACGAATGGCTGGTCCTTTAAATGACTTCATCCAAGATGGCATCCCTCGAATTCCGATTGGCTGATAGGATTCTATCAGCCAATTGGAATTAAGGTAGGAAAAATCCGATTGGTTGATTTAATCAGCCAATCGGATTGAAGTTCAATCCGATTGGCTGATTGGATCAGCCAATAGAATTGACCTTGCATTCTATTGGCTGATTCAATCAGCCAATTGGATTTTTCCTAGCTTAATTCCGATTGGCTGATAGAATCCTATCAGCCAATCGGAATTCGAGGGACGCCATCTTGGATGACGTCATTTAAAGGACCAGCCATTCATCGGGTAGTCTTCGTGCAGGAAGGATGCTCAGCGTCGGATGTCTTCAAGGTGGAGCTGCTCCTCGCCGGAAGGATAAAGATAGAAGATGCCACTTGGATGAAGATTTCTGCCCCGATCGGATGAAGACTTCTGCCCGGCTGGAGGACCACTTGTGCCCGGATCAGATGAAGACTTCGGCCAGGCTGGGTGAAGACGGCTCAAGGTAGGGTGATCTTCATTGGGGTAGTGTTAGGTTTCTTTTAAGGGGGGATCGGGTGGGTTTTAGAGTAGGGGTGTGTGACTGGTGGGTTGTAATGTTGGGGGGGTGTTCTTTTTTTTACAGGTAAAAGAGCTAATTACTTTGGGGCAATGCCCCGCAAAAGGCCCTTTTAAGGGCTATTTGTAATTTAGTATAGGGTAGGGCATTTTATTATTTTGGGGGCCTTTTTTATTTTATTAGGGGGCTTAGATTAGGTGTAATTAGTTTAAACTTCTTGCAATTTTTTTTTTTTTTTTGTAATTTAGTGTTTGTTTGTTTTTGTACTATAGTTTAGTTTATTTCATTGTATTTAATTTTTGATAATTGTAGTTAATTTATTTAATTAATTTAATGATAGTGTAGTGTTAGGTGTAATGGTAACTTAGGTTAGGATTTATTTTACAGGTAATTTTGTAATTATTTTAACTAGGTAGCTATTAAATAGTTATTAACTATTTAATAGCTATTGTACCTAGTTAAAATAAATACAAAGTTGCCTGTAAAATAAAAATAAATCCTAAAATAGCTACAATGTAATTATTAATTATATTGTAGCTATCTTAGGGTTTATTTTATAGGTAAGTATTTAGTTTTAAATAGGAATACTTTAATTAATAATAGTTACAAGTAAACAAAGGCTTGCGTTAGCACTGTTTCTTTAAAAGATTTCCATTCTTTATTTAAGCAACAAACAAATTAAAACAGCAACGTTTTGAGTCGTAAAGACCCTTAGTCATGCTATGGATTATGGGAAATCACCACCTTTTATACCACCTGTATGCTAATTAGCTTCAGTATACTGATTTTTTTTCTCATATTAATGTGGAAAATTTTGCCCCTACTGGTCAGGTTTCAAGAGAATACTTTTTTTAATTTATGTGTTTACAGAAAATCTTTCTTCTCTATTTTCTGTTCCTATACTATGTATAACCTTGGAATACCTTATTACAGGAGGGATAACCCTAAGATTATAGAAATACAGAAAAACTAAATTTATGCTTACCTGATAAATTTCTTTCTTTTGTGATGTACCGAGTCCACGCATTCATCCTAACTTGTGGGATATTGTCCTTCCTGACAGGAAGTAGCAAAGAGAGCACCACAGCAGAGCTGTCTATATAGCTCCCCCCTTAACTCCACCCCCCAGTCATTCGACCGAAGGCAAAGGAAGAAAAGGAGAAACTATAAGGTGCAGAGGTGACTGAAGTTTACATAAAAAATACTATCTGTCTTAAATATACAGGGCGGGCCGTGGACTCGGTACATCGCAAAAGAAAGAAATTTATCAGGTAAGCATAAATTTTGTTTTCTTTTGCAAGATGTACCAAGTCCACGGATTCATCCTAACTTGTGGGATACCAATACCAAAGCTTTAGGACACGGATGAAGGGAGGGACAAGACAGGAACCTAAACGGAAGGCACCACTGCTTGCAAAACCTTTCTCCGAAAAATAGCCTCCGAAGAAGCAAAAGTATCAAATTTGGAAAATTTGGAAAAGGTATGAAGCGAAGACCAAGTCGCAGCCTTACAAATCTGTTCAACAGAAGCATCATTTTTAAAAGCCCATTTGGAAGCCACCACTCTAGTGGAGTGAGCTGTAATTCTTTCAGGAGGCTGCTGTCCAGCAGTCTCATAAGCCAAATGGATGATGCTTTTCAGCCAAAAGGAAAGAGAGGTAGCCGTAGCCCTTTTGACCGCTACGCTTTCCAGCATAGACAACAAAGAAAGAAGATGATTGGCGAAAATCTTTGGTTGCCTGCAAATAAAACTTCAAGGCACGAACCACGTCCAAGTTGTGCAACAGACGTTCCTTCTTAGAAGAAGGATTAGGACACAGAGAAGGAACAACAATTTCCTGAGATATTCCTGTTAGAAACAACCTTAGGGAGGAACCCAGGTTTGGTACGCAAAACCACCTTATCAGCATGGAAAACAAGATAAGGCGAGTCACATTGTAATGCAGATAGTTCAGAAACTCTTTGAACTGAAGAGATAGCAACTAGAAAAAGAACTTTCCAAGATAGAATCTTGATATCTATGGAATGCATGGGTTCAAACGGAACCCCCTGAAGAACTTTAAGAACTAAATTTAGACTCCATGGCAGAGCAACAGGTTTAAACACAGGCTTAATTCTAACTAAAGCCTTACAAAAAACCCGAATGTCTGGGACATCTGCCAGACGCTTGTGCAACAGAATAGACAAAGCAGATATCTGTCCCTTTAAGGAACTAGCGGACAATCCTTTCTCCAATCCTTCTTGGAGAAAAGACAAAATCCTAGGAATCCTGATCTTACTCCATGAGTAGCCTTTGGATTTGCACCAAAAAAGATATTTACGCTATATCTTATGATAGATCTTCCTGGTGACAGGCTTTCAAGCCTGAATCAAGGTATCTATGACCGACTCAGAAAACCCCCGCTTTGATAAAATCAAGCGTTCAATCTCCAAGCAGTCAGTTGCAGATATATTAGATTTGGATGCTTGAATGGACCTTGAATCAAAAGGTCCCGTCTCAGTGGCAGAATCCATGGTGGCAGAGATGACATGTCCACCAGGTCTGCATACCAAGTCCTGTGTGGCCACGCAGGCGCTATCAAAATCACTGAAGCTCTCTCCTGTTTGATTCTGGCAATCAGAATCGGAAAGAGAGGGAATGGTGGAAACACATAAGCCAGGTTGAACGACCAGGGTACTGCTAGAGCATCTATCAGTACTGCCTGAGGATCCCTTGACCTGGATCCGTAACAAGGAAGTTAGGCGTTCTGACGAGACGCCATCAGTTCACATAAACCGAGTGTCTGTATCTCCGGCAGATATACAAGGTTACCTTCAGGCTCTCTTTCAGGAACTGATCGGCACCCCAGATGGATTAAGCAACACTATGGAGAGGGCCCACAGAGCCCTGCGCCCTAGGACGGTGAGCTCGGACAAGCCGAGTGACATTATAGTATGCTTTCACAGCTTTATATATAAAGACCGCCTGCTACAAGCAGCTTACAAGAAGCCAAATCTCAGTGGCAAATTTGAAGGAGTCCAGCTTCTGCCTGACTTGTCTGCCCACACTCTCCAACAGCGACGCCATTTCCAGCCAGTCACCTCTGCTCTACGCAAGGCCAACATTAGGTATTGATGGGGATTCCCCACCAGACTCCTTGTGACTAGGGACAACCAGACCGTGGTGATTACTACACCTTCCCAGGGTCTGACTCTTCTTACCTCCTGGGGGTTACTGTTGGATCCCCAGAATACACAGGCTCAACCGCAACCTGGCTTGAGAGTCTCAGCACCTGAATGGTCAACCAAGGACCAGACAGCAAAGTGACCCAAGATGCAACAATCACGGGAGCCCCACGAACATTCTGAGACCACCTCTTAAGTTCTATCAGGGACTTAGTGACTCTGAATACAAAGTTCCATAAGCTACATGTTGTATTTTCTTGTCATGTTAGTAATGTTATCTGATGTTATTCTAACAGATTAGTTGTTGCACCTAATGTTAAGTTGTTATTGGTTCTAGAGCGGGGCTGGCGTTGTAATCCTCTCGCGCTAGCTCCTGAGCCTTAGGCTCTCCCCCACGTTGAGGCCCGCGTTAGGGCCCTTTTGAGGTGGACTATTTCCACCACACTAGAGACACTTTTTAGTGCCTCTTACCATTTCTTTTGTTTTTTCTTATATTTTTTTTTTCCCTATTCTCTCTTTCTCTCTCCCCTTCCCCTAATCCCATCTTACTCCCCCTTGGGTATCCCGGACGGAGATACTTTGACATTGCACATCCGACTTCTAGACAACCCAACTCATGGCCAGCTCCTTTTTAAGATTTCTCAAGCACAATGTCAGAGGTCTGAATTCCCCCTTCAAATGAAGCCTTTTACTACGCTCCTTGCATCACCACAACCCAGACGTTGCGTTCCTCCAGGAGATGCACTGGCTGCAGGATGAGCCGATCAGGCTCTTCTCCAGGACATACATACACATTGAATATGCCCCCTTTACTAAAAAGGCCACATAAACCGAGTGTCTGTATCTCCGGCAGATATACAAGGTTACCTTCAGGCTCTCTTTCAGGAACTGATCGGTACCCCAGATGGATTAAGCAACACTATGGAGAGGGCCCACAGAGCCCTGCGCCCTAGGACGGTGAGCTCGGACAAGCCGAGTGACATTATAGTATGCTTTCACAGCTTTATATATAAAGACCGCCTGCTACAAGCAGCTTACAAGAAGCCAAATCTCAGTGGCAAATTTGAAGGAGTCCAGCTTCTGCCTGACTTGTCTGCCCACACTCTCCAACAGCGACGCCATTTCCAGCCAGTCACCTCTGCTCTACGCAAGGCCAACATTAGGTATTGATGGGGATTCCCCACCAGACTCCTTGTGACTAGGGACAACCAGACCGTGGTGATTACTACACCTTCCCAGGGTCTGACTCTTCTTACCTCCTGGGGGTTACTGTTGGATCCCCAGAATACACGGGCTCAACCGCAACCTGGCTTGAGAGTCTCAGCACCTGAATGGTCAACCAAGGACCAGACAGCAAAGTGACCCAAGATGCAACAATCACGGGAGCCCCACGAACATTCTGAGACCACCTCTTAAGTTCTATCAGGGACTTAGTGACTCTGAATACAAAGTTCCATAAGCTACATGTTGTATTTTCTTGTCATGTTAGTAATGTTATCTGATGTTATTCTAACAGATTAGTTGTTGCACCTAATGTTAAGTTGTTATTGGTTCTAGAGCGGGGCTGGCGTTGTAATCCTCTCGCGCTAGCTCCTGAGCCTTAGGCTCTCCCCCACGTTGAGGCCCGCGTTAGGGCCCTTTTGAGGTGGACTATTTCCACCACACTAGAGACACTTTTTAGTGCCTCTTACCATTTCTTTTGTTTTTTCTTATATTTTTTTTTTCCCTATTCTCTCTTTCTCTCTCCCCTTCCCCTAATCCCATCTTACTCCCCCTTGGGTATCCCGGACGGAGATACTTTGACATTGCACATCCGACTTCTAGACAACCCAACTCATGGCCAGCTCCTTTTTAAGATTTCTCAAGCACAATGTCAGAGGTCTGAATTCCCCCTTCAAATGAAGCCTTTTACTACGCTCCTTGCATCACCACAACCCAGACGTTGCGTTCCTCCAGGAGATGCACTGGCTGCAGGATGAGCCGCTCAGGCTCTTCTCCAGGACATACATACACATTGAATATGCCCCCTTTACTAAAAAGGCCAGAGGTACTGCTATTCTTCTACACAGGCGGCTTGCATTTGAGCCCGTCCTGACCATTAAGGACCCACAAGACAGATATGTCATTCTTATCTGCAAGCTTAACCATGTTCTCTACACCCTAGTCTCCATCTACCTGCCCAACATGCACCAACCTAAGTACTTGAAGCATATTCTCCATGTGATAGACCAGATTAGACAAGGTAGAGGACAAGGTAGAGTTATCATCTCAGGTGACTTTAATATGGTCTGGGACCCGAATGTAGACAAAAAAACCTCTGGCCTACACAAGACGCACTTAGCGGCGGAGAAACTAGCCATCAAATTTTGTAATCTTATGTCCAGTTCGGGTTACTATGACATTTGGAGGGCTACACACTCTAGAGATCGGGACTACACTCACTTCTCACAGCCACATCGACAATACTCTAGACTGGATTATATTTTCTCCACGGCAGACTCACTTGACCTCATTACCAATGCTTCTATATCTCTTTGCCCCTGGTCTGACCATGACTGTGTCACTACTGATCTTATTACTACTAACTCCACACGTATCAGAGCCTCTTGGCATATGCCCCATAGCCTCTTACACGACATCCCTTTCAGGGAAAGTTTGCGCACTGAAATTAAGCATTTTATTCACACTAATGATAATGCCCAGGTTGGGGATGATACCCTTTGGGGTGCTGCAAAAGCGACTATTAGAGGGATCATGATATCTAGGCAGGCCATCCTCAGACGGCAAGCGGGACTAACATTATCACAAGCTTACATTAAGCTGAGGACGCTAGAATCCCAAAACAGAGTTAAACCCTTACCCTCCCTAGCAACACAGATATCTGACATTAAGAATCACATCTCACAAATTGAACTTAGGAGATCCCAAGACAATCTAACCAAACTAAAACAATTGTTTTATTATAAGAGTAACAAGGCAGACACCCTTCTGGCAAATAAGTTCAGAAACAGAGCCTGCGCCTCCCGAATACATAGCATTTCTACCGCAGGATCCCTTCTCAAAATCCCATCGCAGATTGGGGAGGCATTCGCCGAATACTATTCCAAACTTTATAATATAGATAATTCCGAAAATCCCCACTCGGCCCCTCTCGATAAAGTGTGTGGATACTTGAAGTCCTTGAACCTCCCGTCCCTCTCGTCTGACCAAAGAGACTCCCTGATTTCCCCGTTCTCAATTAGAGAAGTGCAGCAAGTAATTAAGAATTCAAAGCCCTTCAAATCTACAGGCCCTGATGGTTTCCCTGTGCACTTCTACAAAATTTACACCCAAGAACTTGCCCCATTACTTCTCAGACTTTATAACCTAGCTTGGAAAGAAGGTGCGTTTAAGAAAGAATTTCTAGAAGCCACAATCATAACAATCCTCAAACCCAATAAGGACCCTGCCGTCTGCGCCAGCTACAGGCCAATCTCATTAATCAACACTGACATAAAATTTTACTCTAAACTCCTAGCCAATCGCATCGCTAACCTACTTTCACACTTGGTCAACCCAGATCAAGTGGGGTTCATCCCGAAACCAGGAGGTTGTTAAATATCCTAGGCCTCTCTTCCAGTCTTCATAAGCCTTTGGCGATTATCTCACTGGACGCCTAAAAGGCCTTCGAACGGGTGAGATGGCGGTTCTTATGGGAAGTCCTGGAAACCTTTCAATTCCCCAGTGCTATCATAGGGGCGATTAAGGCTCTATAATCTTCCCCTTCTGCCTCGGTGAGGGGACTCGGCTTCCAAACATCCCCCTTCACTATATCTAATGGCACCAGACAGAGTTGCCCCTTGTCGCCCCTACTTTTTGCTCTAGCTATTGAGCCTTTGGCTGAGCAGATTAAAGCTGACCCCAGCATGGGTTGTATTGCCCTTTGTGGCACCAGGCATAAAATCGCTCTGTTCGCTGATGATATCACCCTCTTTTCATCTGACCTCACTCTTACTCTCCCCAGACTCTTGCAAATAGTGGACGACTTTAATGCTCTCTCTAACTACAAATTAAACATATCTAAAACCGAGATATATACCCAAGGTTTTGAGAGCTCGTCTCTCGCTCCTCTAAAATCCAAATACTCATTCCGCTGGACGGAAACTTCGGTTTTACATCTAGGAGTCAAGCTCTCTAGTGATCTGCCCCGTTTCGTCAGGGACAACTATCTCCCATTATTGTCGGACCTTCGCTCCCTAAATAAAAGTTGGAACCTGTCTCATGTGTTGTGGATGGGTCGGATTGCAGCCCTGAAAATGTCCTTTCTGCCCCGACTCACATATCTATTCAGATGTCTCCCTATTAGAGTACCCAGACAAATTCTCCTGCAATTCCAGAGCGAATTTACCAAGAATATTTGGCGGAGTAAACCACCAAGAGTTGCGCAGAGAGTTTTACAGCTACCGCGGGTTTGTGGTGGTTTGGGTTCTCCCTCGATAGTCAGATATTATGAGGGGGCAATGCTCACCCACGTCTCACAGTGGTGAGTTAAACAATCTCTCTGCAAATGGCGCTCCATTGAACAGGCTTCTTTGCCTTGCAACCTTGACCTGCGCGACTTAATCTGGACACCTCTGCATTGTCGCAGGGAACTGACTCTGTCGAACCCTGTTATTCGAGAATGCCTGTACTTCTGGGACAAAATACGCCATTCTGGTCATATTGCCCCGCACCCCTCCCCTATCACCTCTCTCGCTGGTTTACTGGCGGGATTGCAAGATACCCACCCACTGAAATGGGCTCAGCTGGGTGTCAGGGTGGTCTCGTACCTCTGGCTCTCCTCACCGAGGACCGGATTTAGGCCCATTTCTCAGATTGATCCGGAACAAACTCTACCTCAGTATATGGCATTTGAATTTCATAGAATCAAAAGTTTCCTGGTCAGTTGGGGCTTCAGGCCCGCATTGGTCCGTCCCCTAACTCCTTGGGAGGCCACATGGAATCAAGGCAATAGACTTAATAGACCCCTCTCCCGCCATTATACCCTTCTAGGCTCTAACCTGCAATCGGAGACAGCGGCTCACCTCCTGAGGTGGAAATCCCTACTTGGGAGGTCAGTCACCTTAGATATGTGGGGGCACACCTTGGAATGCACCCAAAAAGCTATACATTGCACAACCCTTTTTGAGACGTACTATAAGTTGTTGGCCCATTGGTATTACGTCCCCACCAGACTGGCTAGAATATTCCCTAGCTCGTCTCCCCAATGTTGGAGAGGATGCGGACAAAGAGGTGACTCCCTTCACATCTGGTGGGAGTGCCCCAAACTCCGCCCTCTTTGGCATAGGTGCTTCCGGGTTCTCCCCAAGCTGGGCATATCTCTGGGTAGTTCACCTTCAGTTGCCCTCCTACATATAGGGGTACACACCCTCCCTAAACATCATGCATACATTAGTATATACCTTTTTCTGTCCATAAAACACTTAATAGCTTGTGATTGGAGGAAAGAATCCCCGACGAGTTGGCCTAGGGTTTGCTCCTATATGGCTTATCTTTATACAATGGAGAAAGACATCTTCTACAAATTAGGTAACTCTGACCTATTTGAACCGACTTGGGCTGACTGGATAGGAACATACGACACAGACTGGAAACCTAATGTGCTGTCTTGAAGTTAACTGGTCACCTGAGATTGACTGTCATGTACTAGGCTCAGTACTCCCAGGTCTTGGTTGTCCTTAAGCATCCCCTCCCCTCCCTTTCAGCAACCCTCCCCCCTTCCTTCCTTCTATACCCCTTTTCAGTCTTCTCTATCAGAGTCTCTCGAGATCCCTGAGTTCCGCTACTAATAGTTATTGGGTTCTACATTTTCCATATGGTTTATGTTTAGCCCTAGTCTATTGATACCTTAAACTGTAACTATCTATTTCCTTCAATCTCCCATATGTTTATGATGTAACGGGGGCAGATTGGCCCCCCTTGGTGTTATTTTACTTGTATGTAATTCAATGTAACTTCAATAAAGCTTTTTTGAAAATTTAAAAAAAAAAAAAAAAATGTCAACATGCGACAATAAAAAGAAAACTAAATAAGTAAGAATTTAAATAAACCTGTTTGCTTAAATATTGACTAAAATTCAGATTTACTCAGTAACCTTAGAAAACAGTGCCTGTTTTCGATTTAAGTAACGGCTAAACAAAATATATAGAAATACACATTTTACATCAAAGGGACAGTATAAACCAATTTTCATTTAACTGCATGTAATATACACTACTATAATTTTAAACATTTCCCAACAGAATATATATATATATATATATACATACACATACATATACACACACTCTCACTCCCACACACACAGATAATAAGAACACAGTAGAATGGGTATATTTATATCTTTAACAAGCATTAATTCACTAGACTTGAATTTTTAAATAAGGTTTTGTATATTCTTAGGGACCAGTTTACCCCTGGGTTAGTAAAGGCTTTGTAGCTGCACTACCTTGTAAGTCTAGACCAAAATCACTACATAGATGTGTTATGTCTGAGCTTTCAAAACCACATAAGTATTTCACATCGATCTGTTGTTAGGGCTTAATACCTTCATTATCTGGAGTATCACAGCGTATAAGGACTTCTCTAGTATGGTTGTCTAGTACTGTTTATATGAATTTCAGAATCTGATAATAGATGTACAGAACAAACAAATGTCATATACATTTCTGTTTTCTACAGAAACCCGTTCTATTTTTAATAAACCAATTTCATAGTGACTTTTTTGTTGTAAATTTATAAAACCGAAAACTAAAACAATATGTAAAAAAAACAAAAACAAATCCAGCCCCCAAGACTGCATGAAGGTACGGCCCTCAATCAAGTTCAGCTGGTGGGGGGCAGATTGAAATTATTTCAGGAAATTTGGTCAAGTTCTGTTAAGAATCAGATTCAGAATATAGTGTCTCAAGGGTATCAAATGGGTTTCAGAATAAGATCTCCCGAGGGAAGATTATTTCTGTCTCATGTTCCACCAAATCCTGTGAAGGCTTTTCTGAAATGTGTTTCAGATCTAGAGCTTTCAGGTGTGATTGTTCCAGTTCCTCTACAGGAACAGGGTTTGGGGTTCTATTCAAATCTATTCATTGTCCCAAAGAAATAGAATTCTTTCAGACCAGTTCTGGATCTAAAAATTTTAAATCGTTTTGTAAGATTCCCAATTTTTAAGATGGTGACTATAAGAAATGTTCTGCCTTTTGTTCAGCAAGGGCATTTTATGTCCACAATAGACTTACAGGATACTTATCTTCATATTCCAATTCATCCAGACCACTATCGGTTTCTGAGATTCTCTTTTCTAGACAAGCATTACCAGTTTGTCACTCTTCCATTTGGCCTAGCGACAGCTCCAAGAATCTTTTCGAAGGTTCTCAGTGCCCTTCTATATGTAATCAGAGAGCAGGGTATTGCAGTGTTTCCTTATTTGGACGATATCTTGGTACTAAGCTCAGTCTTTTCATTTAGCAGAATCTCACACAAAACAACTAGTGTGGTTTCATCAAAGGCATGGTTGGAGGATCAATTTACTAAAGAGTTTCTTGGTTCCTCAAACTAGTCACCTTTTTAGGTTTCCAGATAAAGATAAAGAGTCATGGACAATGAATCTAACAGACAAGAGGCCAATGAAATTGGTTTTAGCTTGTCTAAACCTTCAGTCTCGATTGTTCCCTTCAGTGGCTATGTGCATGGAAGTTTTAGGTCTTATGACTGCAGCATCGGACACGATCCCCTTTGCTCGTTTTCATATGAGACCTCTGCAGCTTTGCATGCTGAATCAATGGTGCAGGGATTATACTCGGATATCACAACGTTTTCGTTTTTAGACAGACAATATCACAACAGTGGCATATTTCAATTATCAGGGAGGGACTCGCAGCTCTTTAGCAATCGAAGAGTCCATCTCTTGTCTAATTTCTGCGGTTCATATTCCAGACGTAGACAATTGGGAAGTAGATCATCTCAGTCATCAGACTTTGCATCTGGGGGTAGTGGTCTCTCCATCCAGATGTGTTTCATCAGATTGTACAGATGTGGGGTCTTCCAGAAATAGATCTGATGGCCTCTCATTTGAACAGGAAACTTCCCAGATATCTTTCCAGATTCAAGGATCCTCAGGCAGAGATGGTGGATGCTTTATCAGTTCCTTGGTTTTACCAACCTGCTTACATTTTTCCACCTCTATTTCTTCTTCCAAGGGTGATCTCCAAGATCATAATGGAACAATCTCGTGTTTCTGATAGCACCAGCATGGCCTCACAGGTTTTGGTATGCGGATCTTGTCCGGATGTCCAATTGCCAACCTTGGCCACTTCCTTTAAGACCAGACCTTCTGTCTCAAGGGCCGTTTTTCCATCAGGATCTCAAATTTCTAAATTTGAAGGTATGGAAATTGAATGCTTAGTTC
Organism: Bombina bombina; assembly: GCF_027579735.1. Lineage (NCBI taxonomy): Eukaryota > Metazoa > Chordata > Amphibia > Anura > Bombinatoridae > Bombina > Bombina bombina. The sequence continues at coordinate 851,089,009 of NC_069504.1, read as the reverse complement.
TTAGTCATAGAGGTTTCTCTGACTCCGTGATTAACACTATGTTACAGGCTCGTAAGTCTGTTCGAGTAAGATTTATTATTGGGTTTGGAAAACCTATATTTCATGGTGCTCCTCTCATTTTTCCTGGCATTCTTATAGAATTCCTCAGATTTTAGTTTCTTCAGGATGGTTTGGATAAGGGTTTGTCTGCCAATACTTTGAAGGGACAAATCTGTGCTATTTCTGTCTTATTTCATAGAAAGATTGCTAAACTTCCTGATATTCACTGTTTTGTTCAGGCTTTGGTACGTATCAAACCTGTTATTAAGTCTATTTTCTTTTACAAGATATGACGAGTCCACGGATTTCATCCTTACTTATGGGATAACGCCTCCTGTTAAGCAGGAAGTGGCAAAAAGCACCACAGCAGAGCTGTATATATAGCACCTCCCTTCCCTCCCACCCCAGTCATTCTCTTTGCCTGTGTTAGTGATAGGAAGAGGTAAAGTGAGGTGTTAGTTTAGATTCTTCAATCAAGAAGTTTTTTATTTTTAAAATGGTGCAAGTGAGTTCTATTTTTCTTGACTTCCCAAGAGGAATGGAGACATTTTATTTTTCTGCCATGATGTTGATGATCTTAGCAAACGTTATCCAAGATCCATACTGGTTCCCACAGAGCAGCTGAAGGTAGTGTACAGAAAAATCTTCAGTGTGGAGAATGGTGTCATGCTACAAGCAGCATTGAGGTATGTTCAATCTTTTGTTTCTGGGGAGACTTGATACATCAGAACAGGCTGACTTATTCCCTAACTGGGGAGGGGTAATCAGTATGAACTGTAGGAAATGGTGTACCTGGAATTCCCTTTTATTTTACTTGTTTAATAGTGCGTTGATGTTTCACTTTAAATTTATTGTATGGGCTGACGCTGGGAGATGCGGTTGCTGGCTGTCATTATGATGTAGTATAACCAGCTTGAGACAATATTCACTGAGATGGGTGAGTGTGTATTAAGAGGCGCGTCTGTCTGGGCTCCAGGAACATTGGTCTCTAACAGGGAAGAAAGAAGATAGTGCCCGCTGAAGATCACGCTACCTGTAAGCACGAGCCCCAGCAACCGGTAAGCGCCACTTTCTTTTATTCAACTATTAAGAGGGGCACATGGCTTTTGTATAGTTGGAGAACCGACATGTTTTTTCCTTATTTTATCTACCCATGCGGATCTCGGTAAGGCTAAGAGTTACGCCCACGGTGGGCGGGGCCTATTTTCGCACGCTCAGCCTCGCAGTGTTTTCCGGATCGGCAGCAAGGTTCTGAGGCTCTGGTGGCGCCTAGCTCAGTTTTGTACTCGTAGGATACAGAAAGACTTGAGAACGTTTCTTCAGTGTGTTCTGGGGGCAGGTAAGCACCGCAGCAGAGCTGTGGCGAGGTGCAGGGGCCTAAAATTGATATAAATTAATAAAACTGATAAAATTGATATAATTTGATATAGAACATAACCTAACAAGTAGTGCAATCTTGTTAAACTATTTTGGGCACATAAGGGCATTTTTTTTATTGCCGCAGATGTTGTTTGATTAATAACAGTAAAATTGTTGCGCTTATATTATTTAAAGGCGCAGTACGCTTTTTAGTTCAAAGTTTTTGAGTATATGTTTTGACTTCAGAGCTCAATATATCAAGTAAAGAACGACTATTATTGCTATTGCTAGTTTAACATGTCTGAACTTGAGGAAACTACTTGCTCTATGTGTTTAGATGCCATTGTGGAACCCCCTCTTACTTTTTGTCCCTCATGTACTGAAAGGGCCTTACAATGTAAAGAGCAAATTTTCTTTAAGGAAAGTGTGCCTAAGGATGATTCTCAGTCTGATGAGAATCAAGGTATGCCACTAATTTCTCCCCAAGCGTCACAACCTTTAACGCCCACCCAGGCGACGCCGGGTTCTTCAACCGCGTCTACTTCATTTACTCTTCAGGATATGGCTGCAGTTATGTCATCTACCCTTACAAAGGTTTTATCTAAGTTGCCAGTGTTACAGGGCAAACGCAGCAGGACAGAAGTCAATGTGAATACTGCGACCTCTGATGCTTTGTTGGCTATTTCCGATGTACCCTCACAGGGATCTGAATTGAGGGTAAGGGAACTTTTGTCTGAGGGGGAACTTTCCGATTCGGGAAGTGTGTTACCTCAGACGGATTCGGACGTCATGTCCTTTAGATTTAAGCTTGAACACCTCCGCCTTCGGGAGGTTTTAGCGACTCTGGATGATTGTGACTCTATTGTGGTACCACCAGAGAAATTGTTTAAGATGGACAAATATTTAGAGGTGCCTGCTTACTCTGATGTTTTTCCGGTTCCTAAGAGAATATCGAAAATTATTACACGGGAATGGGAAAGACCGGGTATCCCGTTTTAACCCTCTCCTAATTTTAAGAAAATGTATCCTATATCTGACACTGTTCGGGACTCTTGGCAAACAGTCCCTAAGGTGGAGGGAGCTATATCTACCCTGGCTAAGCGTACAACTATTCCTATTGAGGACAGTTGTGCTTTCAAAGACCCTATGGATTAGAAATTGGAGGGTCTTCTAAAAAAGTTATTTATTCATCAGGGTTTCCTTTTACAACCAACGGCCTGCATTGTACCAGTTACCACTGCGGCGGCCTTCTGGTTTGACGCCTTGGAAGAGTCTCTTAAGACAGACTCCCTTAGAGGACATTTTAGATAGAATTAAGGCTCTTAAGCTGGCTAATTCTTTTATTAAGGATGCTGCCTTTCAGATTGCCAAATTGGCGGCTAAGAATATCGGATTTGCCATTTTAGCGCGTAAAGCGTTATGGTTAAAATCTTGGTCTGCTGAGGTTTCATCTAAGTCAAAGCTTTTGGCTATTCCTTTCAAAGGAAAAACCCTATTCGGGTCTGACTTGAAAGAAATCATTTCTGACATTACGGGAGGTAAGGGTCATCTACCTCAGGATAGAACAGCTAAACTAAGGGGTAAACAAAATAATTTTCGTTCCTTTCGGAACTTCAAAGGAGCTCTCTCTTCTTCCTCCTCTTCCGCTAAACAGGAAGGGAATTTTGCTCAGGCCAAGTCCGTCTGGAGACCCAACCAGGCTTGGAATAAGGGTAAACAACCCAAGAAGCCCGCTGCTGCTACCAAGACAGCATGAAGAGGCGGCCCCCAATCCTGGACCGGATCTAGTAGGGGGCAGACTTTCTCTCTTTGTCCAGGCTTGGGTGAGAGATGTTCAGGACCCCTGGACACTGGAAATTGTGTCCCAAGGGTATCAACTGGAATTCAAAAATTCTCTCCCAAGGGGGAGGTTTCTTCTTTCACGATTGTCTGTAGACCAGATAAAAAGAGAGGCGTTCTTAAGTTGTGTAAAGGACCTCTCTACTATGGGAGTAATTTGTCCCGTTCCAATACTGGAACAGGGGCAGGGGTTTTACTTAAATCTTTTTGTGGTCCCCAAAAAAAGAGGGCACGTTTCGACCTATTTTAGATCTAAAAAGTCTAAACAACTTTCTCAGAGTTCCATCGTTCAAGATGGAGACTATTCGAACAATTCTGCCATTGATCCAGGAGGGTCAATATATGACTACCGTGGACTTGAAGGATGCATATCTTCATATACCTATTCACAAGGATCATCATCAGTTCCTAAGGTTTGCCTTCCTGGACAAACATTTTCAGTTTGTGGCTCTTCCCTTCGGGTTGGCCACAGCACCCAGGATCTTCACGAAGGTTCTAGGGTCACTTCTGGTGGTTCTCAGGCCGCGGGGAATTGTAGTGGCGCCTTATCTGGACGATATTCTGATCCAGGCGTCGTCTTACAAAATCTCATACAGACATGGTTCTGTCCTTTCTGAGGACTCACGGGTGGAAGGTGAATCTAGAAAAGAGTTCATTACTTCCACAGACAAGGGTTCCATTCTTGGGAACTCTAATAGACTCCTTATCCATGAAAATTTTCTTGACGGAGGTCAGACAGTTAAAGATTCTGAATACATGCCGAGCCCTTCAGTCCAATCCTCGGCCATCAGTAGCTCAGTGCATGGAGGTAATTGGATTGATGGTGGTGGCAATGGACATCATTTCCTTTTTTTTTTGTCTCCCCTCGTTTTCATCTCAGACCGCTACAACTGAGCATGCTCAGGCAGTGTAATGAAGATTATGCAAATTTGTCTCCTCAGATAGATCTGGATCAGGAGACAAAAGACTCTCTTCTTTGGTGGTTGTCGACAGATCATCTGTCCCAAGGGACGTGCTTCCGCAGACCCTCATGGGTGATAGTGACAACGGACGCCAGTCTACTAGGTTGGGGTGTAGTCTGGAATTCCCTGAAGGCTCAGGGTGTGTGGACTCAGTCGGAGTCTCTACTTCCAATCAATATTCTGGAGTTGAGAGCAATATTCAATGCGCTGCAGGCGTGGCCTCAGTTGGCTGCGGCCAAATTCATCCGTTTTCAGTCGGACAACATCACGACTGTGGCTTACATTAATCATCAGGGAGGAACAAAGAGTTCCTTAGCGATGCCAGAAGTATCCAAGATAATTTGATGGGCGGAGGCTCACTCTTGTTCTCTGTCAGCAATATACATCCCAGGAGTGGAAAACTGGGAAGCAGACTTTTTAAGCAGACAGACGTTTCATCCGGGGGAGTCGTAACTCCATCCGGAGGTCTTTGCCACTCTGATTCTTAGATGGGGCAGACCGGAATTGGATCTGATGGCGTCTCATCAGAATGCCAAGCTCCCAAGATACGGATCCAGGTCAAGGGATCCTCAGGCCGAACCGATAGATGCCTTGGCAGCGCCTTGATCGTTCAACCTAGCTTTTGTGTTTCCACCGTTTGCTCTCCTTCCCCAGGTGATTGCACGGATCAAACAGGAGAGGGCTTTGGTAATTCTAATCGCGCCTGCGTGGCCTCGCAGGACTTGGTATGCCGATCTAGTGGACATGTCTTCTCTGCCGCCGTGGAAGCTTCCATTGAGGCAGGACCTTCTCATTCAGGGACCCTTCCAACATCCAAATCTAGTTTCTCTGCAGCTGACTGCTTGGAGATTGAACGCTTGATTTTATCTAAGCAGGGGTTCTCTGATTCGGTCATTGATACTTTGATTCAGGCACGTAAGCCTGTCACTAGAAAGATTTACCATAAGATATGACGTAAATATCTTTATTGGTGCGAATCCAAGGGCTACTCATGGAGTAGAGTAAGGATTCCCAGGATTTTAACTTTTCTCCAAGAAGGATTGGAGAAAGGGTTATCAGCAAGTTCCTTAAAGGGACAAATTTCTGCTTTGTCGATTTTACTACACAAGCATTTGGCAGATGTTCCAGACGTTCAGTTTTTTTGTCAGGCTCTGACCAGAATCAAGCCTGTGTTTAGACCGATTGCTCCAACCTGGAGTTTAAATTTAGTTCTTAAGGTTCTTCAAGGGGTTCCGTTTGAACCCATGCATTCCATTGATATTAAGTTATCTTGGAAGGTTTTATTTTTGGTTGCTATTTCCTCTGCTCGTAGAGTTTCCGAGCTTTCAGCATTACAATGTGACTCTCCTTATCTTATTTTTCATTCTGATAAGGTGGTTTTACGTACCAAACCTGGTTTTCTTCCTAAGGTTGTTTCTAATAAGAATATTAATCAGGAAATTGTTGTTCCTTCATTGTGTCCTAATCCTTCTTCTAAGAAGGAGCGTTTGTTGCATAACTTGGACGTGGTCCGTGCCCTGAAGTTTTACATGCAGGCGACTAAAGATTTTCGTCAATCATCTTCTTTATTTATTGTTTTTTTCTGGAAAGTGTAGGGGTCAGAAAGCTACGGCTACCTCTCTTTCTTTTTGGCTGAAGAGTATCATCCGTCTGGCATATGAGACTGCTGGACAGCAACCTCCTGAAAGAATTACGGCTCATTCCACTAGGGCTGTGGCTTTCTCATGGGCATTTAAAAACAATAGTTCTGTTGAACAGATTTGCAAAGCTGCAACTTGGTCGTCTCTTCACACCTTTTCCAAATGTTACAAATTTGACACTTTTGCTTCATCTGAGGCTGGTTTTGGGAGAAAGGTTCTTCAAGCCGTGGTGCCTTCCGTTTAGGTTCCTGTCTTGTCCCTCCCTTCCATCCATGTCCTATAGCTTTGGTATTGTATCCCATAAGTAAGGATGAAATCCGTGGACTGGTCATATCTTTGTAAAAGAAAAGGAAATGTATGCTTACCTGATAAATTTATTTATTTTACGATATGACAAGTCCACAGCCCTCCCTGTCATTTCTAAGACAGGTAATTATTTTTGTTAAACTTCAGTCACCTCTGCACCTTTGGCTTTTCCTTTCTCTTCCTAACTTCGGTCGAATGACTGGAGTGGGAGGGAAGGGAGGAGCTATATATACAGCTCTGCTGTGGTGCTCTTTGCCACTTCCTGCTAAACAGGAGGCGTTATCCCATAAGTAAGGATGAAATCCGTGAACTCATCATATCGTAAAAGAAATAAATGTATCAGGTAAGCATAAATTTCCTTTCTCCTCCTTGGAGTCTAAATTTGGTTTTAAGGATTTAGCAGGCTCCTCCTTTTGAGCCTATGCAGTCTTTGGATATTACATTACTTTCTTGGAAAGTGTTATTTCTTTTGGCTATCTCTTCTGCTAGAAGAGTTTGAGTTGTCGGCTCTCTCTTGTGAGTCTCCTTATCTGATTTTCCATCAAGATAAAGCTGTTTTACGGACTTCGTTTAAATTTTTGCATAAAGTTGTGTATTTCTAACATTAGTAGGGAAATTGTTGTTCCTTCTTTGTGTCCTAATCCTAAGAATTCTCTTGAGAGATCTCTACATTCTGTGGATGTGGTTAGAGCTTTGAATATTATGTTGAGGCTACTAAGGATTTTAGGAAGACTTCTAGTCTATTTGTTATTTTCTCTGGTTCCAGGAAAGGTCAGAAAGCCTCTGCCGTTTCTTTGGCATCTTGGTTGAAACTTTTGATTCACAAGGCTTATATCGAAGTGGGGCAGTCTCCGCCTCAAAGAATTACAGCTCAATCTACTATATCAGTTGCCACTTCTTGGGCTTTCAAGAATGGGGTTTCAGTTGATCAGATTTGCAAAGCAGCAACTTGGTCTTCTTTGCATACATTTACTAAATTTTACCATTTTGATGTATTTGCTTCTTCAGAAGCAGTCTTTGGTAGAAAAGTTCTTTAGGCAGCTGTCTCAGTTTGATTACTTTGCCTATGATTTGAGTTTTTTGAAATTTTTTAAGAAAACAATTATTTGGATTTAATTTATCAGCGGAAATAGCCGTTTTTATTTTATCCCTCCCTCTCTAGTGACTCTGTGGATTTCCACATCTTGGGTATTATATCCCATATGTCACTAGCTCATGGAATATTGCCACTTACATGAAAGAAAACATAATTTATGTTAGAACTTAACTGATAAATTCATTTCTTTCATAGTGACAAGAGTCCATGAGACCCACCCTATTTTTTGGTGGTTATGGGTTTTTTTTTTTTTTTTATAAAAGCGGTATGAGTGTGGTGGGAGGTGTATTTATAGGCATTTTGAGGTTTGGGAAACTTTGCCCCCTCCTGGTAGGAATGTATATCCCATATGTCACTAGCTCATGGACTCTTGCCACTATGAAAGAAATTAATTTATCAGGTAAGTTCTTACATAAATTGAAAGATAGTGAAATGTTATATTTCTCAGAAGGTGTCTTTCTAAAATAGAGGCTTGATAACCTCTTATTGGTGAAAACCCATATACAGATTATTTACTTTTTACTATCAAAAATAGAAGATCTCGTATTATAGAGATCCTTTTAAAAGACAGGAAAAACAGCACTCTTTTAAAGGGACACTGAAACCCAATTTGTTTCTATCATGATTCAGATAGAGCATGCAATTTTAAGCAACTTTCTCATTTACTCCTATTATCAAATTCTTTTCATCCTCTTGGTATCTTTATTTGAAATGCAAGAATGTAAGTTTAGATGCCGGCCCATTTTTGGTGAACACACTGTTGTTCTTGCTGATTGGTGGGTAAATTCACCTACCAATAAACAAGTGGTTTCCATGGTTCTGAACCAAAATAAATAGCTTAGATGCCTTCTTTTTCAAATAAAGAAAGCAATTGAACGAAGAAAAATTGATAATAGGAGTAAATTAGAAAGCTGTTTAAAATTGCATGCTCTATCTGAATCACAAAAGAAAAAAATGGGTTCAGTGTCCCTTTAATGTATCAAAAAACACCTATTTATCTATATAGTTCCAACTTCCAGAACTGAAATCAACATGAGAACATAAACAGGTGCAGTAAAAACAGAATTTATGTTTACCTGATAAATTTCTTTCTCCTATGGTGTATCCGGTCCACGGCTTCATCCTTACTTGTGGGATATCCTCATTCCCTACAGGAAGTGGCAAAGAGAGCACACAGCAAAGCTGTCCATATAGCTCCCCCTCTGGCTCCGCCCCCCAGTCATTCGACCGACGGTTAGGAGAAAAAGGAGAACCATAGGGTGCAGTGGTGACTGTAGTGTACAAAAATAAAAATTTAAACCTGACTAAATGCCAGGGCGGGCCGTGGATCGGATACACCGTAGGAGAAAGAAATTTATCAGGTAAACATAAATTCTGTTTTCTCCTACATTGGTGTATCCGGTCCGCGGCTTCATCCTTACTTGTGGGAACCAATACCAAAGCTTAGGACACGGATGAAGGGAGGGAACAAGTCAGGTAACCTAAACGGAAGGCACCACTGCTTGTAAAACCTTTCTCCCAAAAATAGCCTCCGAAGAAGCATAAGTATCGAATTTGTAAAATTTTGCAAATGTATGCAGAGAAGACCACGTCGCTGCCTTACAGATCTGTTCAACAGAAGCCTCGTTCTTGAAAGCCCATGTGGAAGCCACAGCTCTAGTAGAATGAGCTGTAATTCGTTCGGGAGGCTGCCGTCCGGCAGTCTCATAAGCCAATCGGATGATGCTTTTAAGACAGAAGGAGAGAGAGAGGTCGCAGTAGCTTTCTGACCTCTCCTCTTACCAGAATAGACGACAAACAAGGATGATGTCTGTCTGAAATCCTTTGTTGCTTCTAGATAGAATTTTAAAGCACGAACCACATCTAGATTGTGTAACAAACGTTCCTTTTTAGAACCTGGATTTGGACACAGAGAAGGAACAACTATTTCCTGGTTAATATTCCTATTGGAAACCACTTTTGGAAGAAAACCAGGCTTAGTACGTAAAACTACCTTATCCGTATGAAACACCAGATAGGGTGAATTACATTGCAAAGCCGACAATTCAGAAACTCTTCTAGCAGAAGAAACAGCAACCAAACACAAAACTTTCCAAGATAATAACTTAATATCTATGGAATGTAAAGGTTCAAACGGAACCCCTTGAAGAACTGAAAGAACTAAGTTTAGACTCCATGGAGGAGTCACAGGTCTGTAGACAGGCTTGATTCTGACTAACGCCTGAACATCTGGCACAGCTGCCAGACGTTTGTGCAACAAGACCGACAGAGCAGGTATCTGTCCTTTTAGAGAACTAGCTGACAGACCTTTCTCCAATCCCTCTTGGAGAAAGGAAAGTATCCTTGGAATCCTAATCTTACTCCATGAGTAACCCTTGGATTCGCACCAGCAAAGATATTTCCGCCATATCTTATGGTAAATTTTCCTGGTGACAGGCTTTCTAGCCTGGATCAGAGTATCTATAACTGATTCCGAAAACCCACGCTTAGATAGAATCAAGCGTTCAATCTCCAAGCAGTCAGTTGCAGAGAAACTAGGTTTGGATGTTCGAATGGACCTTGTACTAGAAGGTCCTGTCTCAAAGGTATCTTCCATGGTGGAGCCGATGACATATTCACTAGGTCTGCATACCAAGTCCTGCGTGGCCACGCAGGAGCTATTAGAATTACCGAAGCCTTCTCCTGTTTGATCCTGGCTACTAGCCTGGGGAGGAGAGGAAACGGTGGAAAGACATAAGCTAGATTGAACGACCAAGGCGCCACTAAAGCATCTATCAATGTCACCTTGGGATCCCTGGACCTGGACCCGTAGCGTGGAACCTTGGAGTTCTTTCGAGACGCCATCAGATCCAGATCTGGAATGCCCCATAGTTGAGTTAACTGGGCAAAAACCTCTGGATGAAGTTCCCACTCCCCAGGATGGAAAGTCTGACGACTCCGATAATCCGCTTCCCAGTTGTCTACACCTGGGATGTGAATTGCTGATAGGTGACAGGAGTGATCCTCTGCCCAATTGATGATCCTGGATACCTCCCTCATCGCCAGGGAACTCTTTGTTCCTCCCTGATGATTGATGTACGCTACAGTCGTCATGTTGTCCGACTGAAATCTTATGAATTTGGCCTCCGCTAGATGAGGCCATGCCAGGAGCGCATTGAATATCGCTCTTAGTTCCAAAATGTTTATCGGGAGAAGAGATTCTTCCCGAGACCATAGACCCTGAGTTTTCAGGGAGTCCCAGACCGCGCCCCAGCCTAAGAGACTGGCGTCGGTCGTGACAATGATCCACTCCGGTCTGCGGAAACTCATTCCCTGAGACAGGTGATCCTGAGACAACCACTAGAGGAGCGAGTCTCTGGTTATCTGGTCATTTGTATCTGGGGAGACAAATCTGCATAATCCCCATTCCACTGCTTGAGCATGCACAGTTGCAGTGGTCTGAGATGAATTCTGGCAAAGGGGACTACGTCCATTGCTGCAACCATTAGACCATTAGACCGATTACCTCCATGCACTGAGCCACAGAAGGCTGAAGAATGGCATGAAGAACTCGACAAGCATTTGAAAGTTTTGACTTCCTGACCTCCGTCAGAAAAATTTTCATCTCTACCGAGTCTATTATTGTTCCCAGGAAGGGAACCCTTGTGACCGGGGACAGAGAACTTTTTTCTACGTTCACCTTCCACCCGTGAGACCTTAGAAAGGCTAGAACAATATCCGTATGAGCCTTTGCTTTGTGGAAGGACGACGCCTGAATTAAGATGTCGTCTAGGTAAGGTGCCACCGCAATGCCCCTTGGTCTTAGCACTGCAAGAAGGGACCCTAACACCTTTGTGAAAATTCTTGGAGCAGTGGCCAATCCGAAGGGAAGAGCCATAAACTGATAATGTTTGTCCAGGAAGGCGAACCTTAGGAACTGATGGTGAACCTTGTGGATCGGAATATGCAGGTATGCATCCTTTAGGTCCACGGTAGTCATATATTGACCCTTCTGGATCATTGGTAAAATTGTTCGAATAGTTTCCATTTTGCAAAACCTGAATTTTTCGCCGCTAATTTTGCTAATTGAAAAGCAGCATCTAAAATAAAGGAATTAGCCAACTTCAGTGCGTGAATTCTGTCCATGACCTCATCATAAGGAGTCTCCTTCTGGAGCGAATTTTCTAGTTCATCGAACCAAAAAGACGCCGCCGTGGTGACAGGAATAAAGCACGAAATTGGTTGCAGAAGGAAACCTTGCTGAACAAAAATTTTCTTAAGTAACCCTTCTAGTTTTTTATCCATAGGATCTTTGAAAGCGCAACTGTCCTCTATTGGTATAGTTGTGCGCTTAGCTAATGTTGAAACTGCCCCCTCTACCTTAGGGACCGTCTGCCATGCGTCCCTTCTGGGGTCAACAATGGGGAACATTTTCTTAAATATAGGAGGTGGAACAAATGGTACACCTGGCTTCTCCCACTCCTTAGTCACTATATCCGCCACCCTCTTGGGTATCGGAAACGCATCAGAGTGCACTGGGACTTCTAAAAATTTGTCCATTTTGCACAATTTTTCTGGAATCACCAAAGGATCACAATCATCAAGTGTAGCTAGCACCTCCTTAAGTAGGGCGCGGAGGTGTTCTAGTTTAAATTTAAATGCAATGGTATCAGTCTCTGCCTGCTGAGAAATTTTCCTGTGTCAGAAATTTCTCCACATAAAAGAAAAAATGGGGTAGATGGCGCTAATAGCTTGGGTTAATATGGTTAATAAATGGTCACCAGATGTCCCTTTAAATATCTATGTTCAAATAGGGTATAAAACTTTAGAGGTAGCCTTCAGGTGTGTCGTTCTAAATCTAAACTATATGATTATAAATGTAAAATCAGTCACCTTACACTTAATCACTATGACCATTAAAATAGACTGAACCCGATATTCATAAAATAGACATATACTTTATTCTCCTCCAATATAATCATACAGTTAAAAGTCAGACAATTGAAATCTATTTAAAACAAAACTCATTCATACATGCATGCGTACTCAAATCCCTATTAAACTACTTATATTGTGACTATCGGTGAAATGGCAACAAAATAGATACCTTCTCTTGCCATATAAAGAAACAAATTATATAACAGTGTTTGTAGGTTATCTTATAACAGTGATAGGAAATCTTCTCCTGTGGTCTAAAGAAACAAAATATAATTAGGTGTTTACAAGTTATCTAATAGCAGCAACTATAAACCTTCTCCAGCAGTAATCGGAACAAGAGATATATAATCTAGTGCAAATTACATATATGTGTAACAAAAATAGTGTACAAATGAACAAGAAAATAATAAAATCAAAATAGGGATGTTACCAGACAATACAACTATAATTTAGGCCACTTTCGGAACCGGTTCCTATTGTATCCAAATATTCCTTCTCAATGTTCAAGTAAAATGTGAATATTTAAGTTCCCTCTGTAGAAATCTTCAATGTATTAGTCAGTCTTTCTCATAGGCACCTGTCCAAAAAACAATAGCAAATCCAAACTCAATCGTAGGCTGGGTTAAAAATACTCTGTAATGGCTGGGTTAAAACTTTTTTAAAACCACCTCATACAGGTTTATATGTTAGAGTTCCACTTGATATTAATTCTTTAAATGGAAATGATTATTCAGCAGGTCAGCTATTTCTGAGCTGGCTCTTACCTGCTTCCTCCTCCGGCGGTGTTGTTTGTATTATTGTCAGGCCGGGAGTCCTTGCGCTCTTCCACTTCCAATGCGCCTCTGACGTCACCGGCTTCTGACAGCTGTTCCAAGAAAAAGGAAAAAATACTTGCGCAAGTATATCTTATGTCCGTTCACCGTTGATATCTCTGCACTTGAGTACTAAGCGTACGCAGAGGTCTTTGATTTCTCAGCTTGACAACTCCTTGCTCCCTCCGGATAATGAGTATATGATTTTTTGCAGGTCTCGCTCACAGCACTTTCTACGTGTTTCACCCCTGTTATCCGGGGCTTTCTCAAGATCTTGAGAAAGCCCCGGATAACAGGGGTGAAACGCGTAGAAAGTGCTGTGAGCAAGACCTGCAAAAAATCATATACTCATTATCCGGAGGGAGCAAGGAGTTGTCAAGCTGAGAAATCAAAGACCTCTGCGTACGCTTAGTACTCAAGTGCAGAGATATCAACGGTGAACGGACATAAGATATACTTGCGCAAGTATTTTTTCCTTTTTCTTGGAACAGCTGTCAGAAGACGGTGACGTCAGAGGCGCATTGGAAGTGGAAGAGCGCAAGGACTCCCGGCCTGACAATAATACAAACAACACCGCCGGAGGAGGAAGCAGGTAAGAGCCAGCTCAGAAATAGCTGACCTGCTGAATAATCATTTCCATTTAAAGAATTAATATCAAGTGGAACTCTAACATATAAACCTGTATGAGGTGGTTTTAAAAAAGTTTTAACCCAGCCATTACAGAGTATTTTTAACCCAGCCTACGATTGAGTTTGGATTTGCTATTGTTTTTTGGACAGGTGCCTATGAGAAAGACTGACTAATACATTGAAGATTTCTACAGAGGGAACTTAAATATTCACATTTTACTTGAACATTGAGAAGGAATATTTGGATACAATAGGAACCGGTTCCGAAAGTGGCCTAAATTATAGTTGTATTGTCTGGTAACATCCCTATTTTGATTTTATTATTTTCTTGTTCATTTGTACACTATTTTTGTTACACATATATGTAATTTGCACTAGATTATATATATATCTCTTGTTCCGATTACTGCTGGAGAAGGTTTATAGTTGCTGCTATTAGATAACTTGTAAACACCTAATTATATTTTGTTTCTTTAGACCACAGGAGAAGATTTCCTATCACTGTTATAAGATAACCTACAAACACTGTTATATAATTTGTTTCTTTATATGGCAAGAGAAGGTATCTATTTTGTTGCCATTTCACCGATAGTCACAATATAAATAGTTTAATAGGGATTTGAGTACGCATGCATGTATGAATGAGTTTTGTTTTAAATAGATTTCAATTGTCTGACTTTTAACTGTATGATTATATTGGAGGAGAATAAAGTATATGTCTATTTTATGAATATCGGGTTCAGTCTATTTTAATGGTCATAGTGATTAAGTGTAAGGTGACTGATTTTACATTTATAATCATATAGTTTAGATTTAGAACGACACACCTGAAGGCTACCTCTAAAGTTTTATACCCTATTTGAACATAGATATTTAAAGGGACATCTGGTGACCATTTATTAACCATATTAACCCAAGCTATTAGCGCCATCTACCCCATTTTTTCTTTTATGTTTGAATTTAACTGTCTAGGAAGGAGACAGGAATATTAGATAGGCTCATTTGGGTTCCCAGTCTAGCGCTACACACATTATCTTTTTAAACTCAGAAATTTCTCCCTCAGACAGGCCCTCCCTCACCGCCAACTCAGATTGATGTGAGGGTACCACAGATGAATTATCCCCTGCGTCTGCTTGCTCATCCTCTGTATTTAAAACTGAGCAATCACGCTTTCTAGGATAAACTGGCAGTTTGGATAAAAATGCTTCTAAAGAATTATTCATTACTGCCGCTAATTGCTGCATAGTAACAGCCATAGGCGCGTCAGATGTACTAGGTATCGCTTGCGCGGGCAAAGCTGGCGTTGACACAGAAGGAGAGGATGATGAACTATCCCGACTACCTTCATTTAAAGAATCATCTTGGGCAACATTTTTAAAAGTGACAGTACTGTCCTTTATCTGTTTGGACGCTATTGCACACTTTACACATACATTTAATGGGGGAACCACCTTGGCTTCCATGCACACAGAACATAGGCTATCTGAAGGCACAGACATGTTAGACAGACTTAGGCAGAGTTTTAATGCAATAAAAATTATTTTATACAAAACCGTTACGGTCTCTTTAAATATTAAAAGTATACACTTTATTACTGAAACGTCAGAAAACCATCAAAGAAATATCCAATCTTTATGAAATTTTCATCATCTTAATGCTTTGAAAGTATTGCACACCAATTTTCAGACAATTTAACCCTTAAATGCCCAAACCGGAGCTAATAACAGTAAATAACCGGTTAAAGACACTACAGTCCCATGCCACAGTCTCTGCTGTGGCGTTTACCTTCCTTAGGGGTTATTCAAATAAGTAATAAGCCTCTCTGAAGTCCTTTTCCAAGCCTCTGGATACTCCACGTGAAGCTGCATGAACTGCCTAGTGAAAAGCAACTGCGCAACTGAGGCGCGAAAATGAGGCCTCCTTCCTCTGCATTCCAGAGTGAAGGGGCCTTTCTGACAAGACTAGGTGTCTAAACAACTGCCAGGCATAAATAAAATTCCCCAAAAGTGTTTCAAGACTGAAAAACACTTAAAATGTCACATAAACATGATAAAAAGTAATCGATTTAGCCCACAATAGTGTCAACCAGCATAGAGCCCTAGTTATAAGCCTTAATTCTGTTACTGAGTCTAAGAAAATGGCTTACCTATCCCAGAAGGGATAACTGACAGTCTTCTAGCATTACTTGGTCTTGTTAGAAAAATGACTGATCATACCTGAAGCAGATAAGCCTGCAAACTGTTCCCCCCAACTGAAGTTCTCTGGTTTCAACAGTCCTGCGTGGGAACAGCAATGGATTTTAGTTACTGGTGCTAAAATCATACTCCTCTTTTAACAGAAATCTTCATCACTTTCTGTTGTAGAGTAAATAGTACAAACCGGCACTATTTTAAAATAACAAACTCTTGATAGAAGAAATAAAAACTACAACTAACACCACATACTCTTTACCACCCCCGTGGAGATGCTACTTGTTCAGAGCGGCAAAGAGAATGACTGGGGGGCGGAGCCAGAGGGGGAGCTTTATGGACAGCTTTGCTGTGTGCTCTCTTTGCCACTTCCTGTAGGGAATGAGGATATCCCACAAGTAAGGATGAAGCCGTGGACCGGATACACCAATGTAGGAGAAATGATATTTTACATTCATACATCCAAAACACCCATATGCAGTTTAATCATCTAAAGAGATATAGATTATATATATATATATATATATATCCTATTTTTGCTTAAGAGTCCACTATCAGAGTCAGAAAAATATGTGTGCACACAAAACTTTTTCAAAAAATATAGTGGCCAGAGCTGGTACACTGTAAAAAAGAAAACAGCATGCTATTTATAGCGTATCCAGTAAGCATAGAGAAAGGAGCAACTTCCATATATATGCAACAGATTGAACAGATTTGTCAGTTCATGTTCCAGTTATGTCACAGTCTTGAATCTCATTTGAATGTATATAACATAAGCAAAAGCAGATTTAGCAAATGTTTAAAATTAAAGCAGTGATAGATTAGCAGATGTTAGTATTATGCCGCTATTAAGTGCTTGCAAAAAGCCTGTCGTGTGGTAGGGAGTGTTACCTTCTGCAACCGGGCTTCTAAGGTTTCTTCAGTCCCAACGCTTCAGTGGAGAAAGGATACATTGATCCTACCTTACTATGGCCTTCGCTCCATCCACTGTTTCCCAACACTTGACACTCCGTATTTCCTTAAGAGAGACAGCAGCTTTTAAACGTCCTCTGTATCTGTCATGGCACTGCTCACAAATGCTTTACACTTCCACTTGTTTTGATTGAAAATAACTAAGTTTCGTTCCAAGATTCCTGTGGCTTTACTTTATCAAACCGCATACCGGTATAAACAATTTCAAACAAAACAGCCAGCGTGCGTTTCACCCATAATCCTTTGCGAAAAGGGCTTCATCAGGGCTGTCAAACATTAGGTGAGCCGTTCGTTTAACAGGTAGACTCCGACTCTTTTTTGCTTTGTTGTCACATTTAAGGTGGACTTTTTCTGTTTTTAAACTTAGACACCCAAAATACTCTATTCAATGTATAGTTATGTAATTCCATCTTCACACTTACACGCATTGACATTCACACTAAATGGATAACAATAAATCCTATAACAACTTAGGCAATACATCACATTTTTGTTCTTTGAAAGTTATACCTATAAAAACGCACATTTCATTTATAGTTATGATTCCGCTTTTTCGGTCACAAAGTAGATTACATTTTCTCAGATCTGTCTACAATCAACTATTTTCATATACAAATTTTATTTTTAGCAAAGTACTTTTGTATTTCTCATTTTTTAGGGATATCTAGCCTTGTTATTAGTATGTAAGAAAGGCATAAGCACTTGTCCTTTCAACTTCTTATAAGAAGCTTGCAAACTCCAATTTTTCTTTTAGACCAACAGGAGCCAGGGTTTTTAAAGTATACATCCATCTAGTTTCCTTTTGTAAAAGGCATTTGTCATTGTCACCCCCTCTTCCAGACGTTATTCCTCTATCAATACCAATAAATGTAATTGATTCCTGGCTGGATCCATGATAATCCAAAAAATGCTTTGCCACACTTGTATCTTTAGAGAAGGTAATATCATCTCTATGTTCTCTTATGCAGGGCTGGCTCAAGACATTGTGCTGCCTGGGTCAGAGAACAAAATGAGCCCCCCACACACACACACACGCTCCAAGACTTTCCATTATGTCCTTTAAAGTTGACATTTTATATGGTGCAGATATCTGGAGAAGGTAATTGCTTAATAACATAATATATACTGTACATACTTAGTAATAATTTTCATCAATGCATTTTGTTCTTTGTTACATGAGGTGTATCACTATTTTTAATTACATCTACTCTACAAGATTACCCCACTGTGATACACCAGAGGCAACTCACAGAGCAAAGAGATACACCCATCTTGCATAACACAGGGCACCAAGCATGGGAACCATCTTGAGCACTGTGCAAAATGTTTCAAAAACCATAAACAGAAAGCACATGGAACTGCAAAGGCCATGCCTCTGTCTGATATCAAATATAATTTGGGCATTAGGCTGTCATTAGTAAACTATAGGCGCCATACATAGAAGGATATAATCTGCATTATACAACATATACATTTAAAAAAGTGGAAAATATGAAATGTATTTTTAAAATATACTACCACAAAGTAAAGTCCAACACTAATGCATCAGTAAGCAGTAGTATATATATTTAAAAAAAGAATCTCCTACATATTACTCTGTCTTCTTGTCTTGTGCTACTAACTGGGGCTGTGTGTGGTCTGGGAAGCATTAGGCAGTTTTCAATCAAGGAGCTCAGCTACAGAGAGGGTAAAGCAGTGGAGAGAAAATAGCAGAGATTCAGCAGAGGAAACGAAAACTGTCTGAAAGGATTTTTTCACTTTTTGTTTTCTTCTCTGCTGAATCTCAGCTGTTCTCTCACCACTGCTTTACCCTCTCTGTAGCTGAGCTCCGTGATTGAAAACTGCCTAGTGCTTCCCAGACCACACATAGCCCCAGTTAGTAGCATATAGCTATCAGACCATGACCATTACAAGTCGTAAACAGAATTGTGAACCTGCACTGCAGAGAGGATAGTAAGTCACGCTGAGTGTGCTGCCTGTGAGAATCAGGGTGCGGGGCACAACATCCTAAGACTGTCAAGTGTATGTACACCACGAGCACAGTTTCTCTAACAAGTTATTGCTTTGCTTAGGCCCTAAGCAAAGCAATAACTTGTAAGAGAAACTGTGTTTGGGGTTTGCATACACTTTACAGTCACAGAGCACACGTATTACAGTATCTCTGTATGGGTCCCCCCCAATGCCGCTCCTATCCCGCTATCACTTCGACCCACTGGCCACAGAGACAAGTGGTTAGGAGTGGTGGTCTGACTTCAATGCTGCTTCTGTCCCACTGTCAATCCCACCCATTGCCCACAGAGACAGAAACAAGTGGTTAGGGGCGGCACTCTCACTTCAAAGCTGCTTCTGCCCCACTGTCAATCCCACCCACTGCCGACAGAGACAAGTGGTTAGGAGCGGCACTCTGACTTCAATGCTGCTTCTGCCACCCAGTCAATCCCAATCCCCTCCGGAGACAGAAGACCATCACAGGAGCAGGGGTCTGCCTATGTGATAGTCACTGATTGAAGTGCTGCCACCTGTCAAGTGCCACCTGGGTCCGTTGGACCCAGTTGGTCCCATTGCTAAACCGGCCCTGCTCTTATGCAATCTTTTATCTGCCTTTTCGTTTTTCCAACGTAGAATCTCGGGCATGAACAGTAGAGAAGGTATACCACCCCAAAAGATTCACAATTAGTGAAGTGCTTTATCTGATACGTTCTTTCACCTGTACTGAAAACTTTAGTCCTTACCATAAAAGGGCAGTACACACATTTGCCACATGGAGAATTACCCACTACTTTGTGTGAGCTCAACCAATTGCCCATATGCGGGGGTCTAACATAGTTACTTGTTACTAGAACGTCTTTTAGATTTAATGCTCTTCGCTCTGTCATAAGTGGGGTTATACCTACTACTTTCACCCCTTCATCTTCTTTATCTATCTCTGGTTTGTGCATAAGGACTCCATTTTAACCCTGCATCACATATTATAACTGCTTATTCCCCCTACAAATCTTTATCTATCTCTGGTATGTGCATAAGGACTCCATTTAACCTTGCATCACATATTATAACTGCTTATTCCCCCTACAAATCTTTATCTATCTCTGGTATGTCTGTATTACCAGGAAGAAAAAAAAAGCTCTCTTTTTTCTGTCTTCCAGTTTGATAAGAAAGGTGCCATCTGCAATGTTTGCTTATGCCTTGTTTGATCCTGCTTTAATTTATGACCTTTGCTTATTAGGATCATGTGACTGTTATTACCTTTAAATTGAATATCCCGAGCTTGTTCCATCAAGCTTAGCTTGTTAGATCAGTGCAGCACTGCATGTGTGTAGTTGTCCAAGTGTGCTAGTTCATAAGTGTAGAGAGAGTTTTAACAACGGAGTTAGACAAAGGAGTGGACAACAGAGATAAGTACTTTCAAATTCCCACAATTAAATGCAAACATGCTGCACTTTCTAATGTCTGCATTAACCTTTTCCTCCCTTCTCCTTAATGTCACAGCTCTTCCATTCACAAACAGCACTCAGAACATTCATATTTCTCCTTCTCTTCTACCTTCCCCCCTCTACAACACACATGAACTCTATTCCTATCTCACATCCCTCAGCCGGCCATGCTTCACTGATCCTAAACTTAAACACTCACATAAGACACATTCTCATCTCCTTTCACTCACCATCTTTCTTCTTCTTGTAGCTGGGGATGTCTCGCCTAACCCAGGTCCACCCTCTGCTTCCCTTAGATCACTACCCCAAATGACACCTCATACACCTTGCCCACGTAACCTTCTAAACCTCATTAACTGCACCTCTATTAGTACACCCCAATTCTCGTGTGCCCTTTGGAATGCACGCTCGGTATGCAATAAGCTTACATCTATTCACGACCTATTTATTTCACGTTCACTTAACCTGTTAGCCCTCACTGAAACTTAGCTTTCCTTCTCTAACACAACTGCTGTAGCCTCTCTGTCCTATGGCGGCCTGCACTTCAGTCACACTCCCAGGCCTGGAGACAAACAAGGAGGAGGAGTAGGAATTCTCCTGTCACCACACAGTAGCTTTCACTGCATTCCTTCACCCCCTCTCTTTCCTTCTCATCTTTTGAAGTTCACGCTATCCGCCTCTTCTCCCCTATAGCTCTTCGTGTTGCAGTTATCTATCGCCCCCCCCTGGCCCAGCATCACAATTTCTGGACCACTTTGAAGCCTGGCTTCCACATTTTCTCTCTTGTAATGTCCCTTCTCTCATCTTAGGGGACTTCAACATACCCCTTGATAAGCCTAACATGCCTGCTGCCTCTAAACTTCTATCCCTTACTACCTCTTTAGGCCTGTCCCAGTGGAACACATCTCCAACAAACTATGAAGGCAACTCCATAGACCTGGTCTTCACAAATCTCTGTGCTGTTTCCAACTCCCTTAACTTCCCCTTTCCTCTCTCTGACCCCCATCTACTAACTTTCTCTCTTACTCTACCTGCTACATTTTTGCAAGCCCCACAAAAAACTACTACCTTACAGGATTTTAAATGACTTGTATCTCACAGACTTTTCCACTCAACTGAGTCCTCTGCTCTCTGACATTTCATCCCTCTCTTGTCCAAACCTCATGACTCTACAGTATAATTTGTCCCTAAAATCAACACTTGACAAAACTGCACCCTCCACTCTTCGACGTACATCAATCACTCGGGCGGCAACCGTGGCACACTAAACAGACCAGATATCTTCAGCGATGCTCATGGGCTGTTGAAAAGCAGTGGAGGAAATCACGCACCTGTGCCGATTTCCAACATTATAAATTCACCCTTAAGTCCTACAACTCTGCGCTCAGCCTGGCCAAACAAGTCTATTTCTCTTCCCTTGTGTCATCTCACGCATCCAACCCCAGAAAATTGTTCTCAACCTTTAACTCCCTTCTACGTCCATCTGCCCCCCCCCCCCTCCGCCCACTACCAACCTCACTGCTCGAATTATTGTTGATCACTTCAAAAATAAAATTGACACCATTAGAAAAGAGATCTGCACTTCACACCCCTCAAACCCAGCAATCCTACCCACCCCTTCTATTAACATAAATCTATGCTACTTCCCTCCTGTAACAGAGGATGAAGTCTCTGCACTCCTATCCTTGGCTCATCTTACAACCTGCCCACTTGACCCTATTCCTTTACGACTTATTCCCTCTCTCTCTGCTTCACTAACTCCTACCCTAACTCATCTCTTTAACCAATCTCTCACCACTGGCACATTTCCTGACACATTCAAGCATGCATCAATCATACCAATCCTAAAAAAGCCCTCGCTTGACCCCTCCACGCCTTCTAACTATCGACCAGTCTCCTTACTTCCCTTTGCTTCAAAATTATTCGAACGACTAGTCTATAATCGGCTAACTCAATTTCTCACAACTAACTACTTACTTGATCCACTACAATCTGGTTTCCACCTTAAACACCACCTTAAACACTCAACAGAAACCGCTTTTGCTAAAGTAACAAATGACCTGTTATCAGCTAAAGCAAAAGGCCATTACTAATTATTCTTGACCTGTCCGCAGCTTTTAACACAGTTGACCATCCTCTTCTCCTAAAAATACTACATTCATTTCGCATCCGAGACACAGCCCTCTCCTGGTTTGCATCATATCTGTCAAACCGCTCGTTTTCAGTTTCCTTTAACAACATATCTTGTGATCCTATGCCTCTCTCAGTTGGAGTACCGCAAGGCTCTGTCTTGGGCCCTTTGCTTTTCTCTCTTTATACATTCTGCCTTGGAAAATGTATAGACTCCTTTGGATTCCAGTACCACCTATATGCTGATGATACCCAAATCTATCTTTCCTCTCCTGATATGTCTCCCTCTTTACTCAACCAGATTTCTGACTGCCTCTCTGCAATTTTCTCTTGGATGTCTTCACACTATCTCCAACTCAATCTGTCCAAAACTGAGCTGCTTCTTATCCCCCCCTCTTCGAGACATCCAACACCTGACATTACTCTGATGGTTGAAGACTCTATTCTCAACACCTCACCCAAGGTCCGCTGCCTTGGGGTCACACTAGACTCAGAACTCACATTCAACCCACATATACAAGCGCTTACCAAATCCTGCCGTTCACACCTACGCAACATTTCCAGAATTCGTCCCTTCCTTACTCAAAAAACTACAAAAATACTTATTCATTCCCTCATTTTATCACGCATTGATTATTGCAATCTACTCCTAAATGGCCTTCCAAAACACTGCCTCTCCTCCCTCCAATCTATTATGAATGCTTCTGCTAGACTCATCCACCTAAGTCGACGATCTACATTAGCTGCTCCGCTCTGCCAGTCTCTACACTGGCTCCCCATACACTACAGAATACAATTTAAAGTATTAGCCCTAACCTACAAAGCACTCAACAGTCTAACTCCCAACTATATTTCCTCTCTCATCATGAAATATTCCCCAACTCGTCCTCTTCGATCAACCTCTGACCTACGTCTCTACACTCCTGTTATCTCTACGTCGCACTCCCGCCTCCAAGACTTCGCACGTGCTGTTCCTGTCCTCTGGAACTCTCTACCCCGCTCCATTAGACTGTCTCCAACCTTGTATAGCTTCAGACGATCCTTGAAAACTCACCTATTCAGAGAGGCTTACCATCTCTCCTCCATCCCGCATCCGAACGAAACTAATACATGTACATGAACTGCGTGACTCACTGCTGCAAATACAACCGATGTAATAAGCTACCCCAATCTTATGTCTCTGCACCCTAAACCTATAGACTATGAGCTCTCCGGAGCAGGGCCCTCTTCCTCCTGTACTAGATTTGTTTCGTTTTGTATTTTATCACAAATCTTTGTCATTGTATACCCCTATCACTGTACCCAGCGCTACGGAATTTGGCGGTGATATACCCAGCTGCACTAATTTCTCAACACCCAACTGAACCTTGAGAATAATTTTTCATTCACTAACTTTCATCACTTAGACTTATATTGCACCTACGAATGTATTTATCCTAACATCTACACATTTTTTCATCTTTTTCATCAATGGCATCTTTTGCCAATTTCTGCTATAAAAAAAAAAAGTAAATTTATGCTTACCTGATAAATTAAATTCTTCTACGATACGACGAGTCCACGGATTTCATCCTTACTTATGGGATATTAACCTCCTGCTAACAGGAAGTGGCAAAGAGCACCACAGCAGAGCTGTATATATAGCTCCTCCCTTCCCTCCACCCCCAGTCATTCGACCGAAGGTTTAGGAAGAGAAAGGAAAAACTAAAAGATGCAGAGGTGACTGAAGTTATAAAAAATAAAATATAATCTAAATCTGTCTGAAAATGACAGGGAGGGCCGTGGACGCGTATCGTAGAAGAAATTAATTTATCAGGTAAGCATAAATTTACTTTTCTTCTACAAGATACGACGAGTCAACGGATTTCATCCTTACTTATGGGATACAATACCAAACCTACAGGACACGGATGAAACGGGAGGGACAAGACAGAGACCTAAACGGAAGGCACCACTGCTTGAAGAACTAGTATATCCTGACTGATATATATGCATCAGAGTCATATTTATCTTACATTGGCATTCTAGCCCAGTATCTGGGGGAGGGGGCAAGTCTAATGCTGACAGCAGTATGCTCGCTACATGTAGGTACACATAGAGGGACTTAAAGGCATAGAGGTAACTACCTCGCTAGAACACAGAGATAGATATATATATATATATATATATATATATATATATATATATATATATATATATATATATATATATATATATATATATATATATATATATATATAGAAAAAGTACCACTAAAGAAAGTACAACTAAAGCAATACTACAACACCATGGTACACAAATGTGGCACTAAGCGCCTAGCGGGGTCTTGGCCGTGGTCTAGTGAAAAGTCACAAATTGTTCCTATCAGTTGATTGTAATTTGTAATCCCAGGTTCAGTGAAAATATGATGTAGAATTTCCAAGCGTATACTTAGGTAGAGTCCAATATAGTTATATTATAGATGATCCCTCATTAGTGATGGTGTAGGAGAAAAAATGGGATGTGACTGAAAGCTCAAAAAATAGTGCAAAAAAGTGAAAAAAGGGATAATCCTTCAACAAAAGAAAAAAATAAAAAAATGTAAAAATGTGAATTTCTTCTACAAGATACAAGTCCATGGATTTCATCCTTACTTATGGGATATTAACCTCCTGCTAACAGGAAGTGGCAAAGAGCACCACAGCAGAGCTGTATATATAGCTCCTCCCTTCCCTCCACCCCCAGTCATTCGACCGAAGGTTTAGGAAGAGAAAGGAAAAGCTAAAAGATGCAGAGGTGACTGAAGTTATAAAAAATAAAATATAATCTAAATCTGTCTGAAAATGACAGGGAGGGCCATGGACGCGTATCGTAGAAGAAATTAATTTACCAGGTAAGCATAAATTTACTTTTCTTCTACAAGATATGACGAGTCAACGGATTTCATCCTTACTTATGGGATACAATACCAAACCTACAGGACATGGATGAAACGAGAGGGACAAGACAGAGACCTAAACGGAAGGCACCACTGCTTGAAGAACTTTTCTCCCAAAAACAGCCTCAGAAGAAGCAAAAGTATCAAATTTTATCAGAATGAAAGATAAGATAAGGTGAATCACATTGTAATGCTGAAAGCTCAGAAACTCTACGAGCCGAAGAAATAGCAACTAAAAACAAAACTTTCCAAGATAATAATTTAATATCTATGGAATGCATGGGTTCAAACGGAACCCCTTGATGAACTCTAAGAACTAAATTCAAACTCCAGGGAGGAGTAATTGGTCTAAATGCAGGCTTAATTCTGGTTAGAGCCTGACAAAAAGACTGAACATCTGGAACATCTGTCAAACGTTTGTGAAGCAAAATTGAAAAACCAGAATTCTGTCCCTTTAAGGAACTTGCTGATAACCCTTTCTCCAATCCTTCTTGGAGAAAAGAAAAAATCCTGGGAATCCTAACCTTACTCCATGAGTAACCCTTGGATTCACACCAAAAAAGATATTTACGCCATATCTTATAATAGATCTTTCTAGTGCTTATGTGCCTGTATCAAAGTATCAATGACTGAATCTGAGAATCCCCGCTTAGATAAAATCAAGCGTTCAATCTCCAAGCAGTCAGCTGCAGAGAATTTAGATTTGGATGTTGGAAAGGTCCTTGAATGAGAAGGTCCTGTCTCAAATGAAGTTTCCATGGTGGCAGAGAGGACATGTCCACTAGATCCGCATACCAAGTCCTGCGTGGCCACGCAGGCGCGATCAGAATTACCAAAGCTCTCTCCTGTTTGATCCGAGCAATCACGTGTGGAAAGAGAGGAAACGGTGGAAACACATAAGCTAGGCTGAACGACCAAGGTACTGCCAAGGCATCTACCAGTTCGGCCTTCGGCCATGATCTGAGAACCGCCAGAAGGGACCCTAGAACCTTTGTGAAGATCCTGGGTGCTGTGGCCAACCCGAAGGGAAGAGCCACGAACTGAAAATGTTTGTCCAGGAAGGCAAACCTTAGGAACTGACGATGATGCTTGTGAATAGGGATATGAAGGTATGCATCCTTCAAGTCCACGGTAGTCATATATTGACCCTCCTGGATCATTGGTAAGATTGTTCGTATAGTCTCCATCTTGAACGATGGGACTCTGAGGAACTTGTTCAGACACTTGAGATCTAAAATGGGTCTGAAAGTTCCCTCTTTTTTGGGAACCACAAAAAGATGAGTAAAACCCCTGTCCCTGTTCCAGTCTTGGAACGGGACGAATTACTCCCCTGGTAGAAAGGTATTTTACACAGCGTAAGAACGTCTCTCTTTTTATCTGGTCTACAGACAATCGTGAAAGATGAAATCTCCCTCTTGGGAGAAAATCCTGGAATTCTAGTTGATACCAGTGGGTCACAATTTCTAGTGCCCAGGGGTCCTAAACATCTCTTGCCCAAGCCTGGGCAAAGAAAGAATGTCTGCCCCCTACTAGATGCGGTCCTGGACCGGGGGCCGCCCCTTCATGCTATCTTTGTAGCAGTAGCGGGCTTCTTGGGTTGTTTACCCTTGTTCCAAGCCTGGTTGGGTCTCCAGACTGATTTGGACTGAGCAAAATTCCCTTCCTACTTTTTGGAGAAAGAGGAAGCAGAGGGTACTCCTTTAAAATTTCAAAAGGAACGAAAATTATTTTGTCTACCCCTCATCTTAACAGACTTATCCTGAGGTAGGGCGTGACCTTTACCTCCAGTAATATCAGAAATTATTTCCTTCAACTCAGGCCCGAATAGGGTCTTACCCTTGAAAGGAATAGCTAAGAGCTTAGATTTTGATGACACATCAGCAGACCATGATTTTAACCATAACGCTCTACGCGCTAAAATGGCAAATCCTGCATTTTACGCCTCCAATTTAGCAATTTGAAAGGCGGCATCTGTAATAAAAGAATTAGCTAGCTTGAGAGCCTTAATTCTATCTAAAATGTCCTCTAAAGGGGTTTCAACCTTTAGAGATTCTTCTAGAGCATCGAACCAAAAAGCTGCTGCAGTAGTGACTGGGACAATGCAAGCTGTTGGTTGTAAAAGGAAACCCTGATGAATAAATGATCTAACTTCTTATCCATATGGTCTTTGAAAGCACAACTGTCTTCAATAGGTATAGTTGTACGCTAAGCCAAGGTAGAAATAACTCCCTCCACCTTAGGGACCGACTGCCAAGAGTCCCGAATGGTGTATGATATGGGATACATTTTCTTGAAATTAGGAGGAGAGAACGGTATACCCGGTCTGTCCCATTCTTTTTTATAATTTCCGAAATTCTTTTCGGAACCGGAAAAACATCAGTGTAAGTAGGTACCTCCAAATATTTGTCCATTTTACACAATTTCTCTGGTGGGATTACAATAGGGTCACAATCATTCAGAGTCGCTAAAACCTCCCTAAGTTACAGGCAGAGGTGTTCAAGCTTAAATTTAAAAGACATGACGTCCGAATCTGTCTGAGGTAACATACTTCCTGGGTCAGAAAGTTCTCCCTCAGACAATAATTCCCTGACCCCCAACTCAGATCCCTGTGAGGGTACATCGGAAATAGCCAACAAAGCATCAGAGGATTCAGTATGTACATTAATACCTGACCTACTGTGTTTACCCTGTAACACTAGTAATTTAGATAATACCTCTGTAAGGGTAGTTGACATAACTGCAGCCATATCCTGCAGAATAAAAGAATTAGACGTACTTGATGTACTTGGCGTCGCTTGTGTGGGCGTTAAAGGTTGTGACACTTGGGGAGAATTAGATGGCATATCCTGATTCTCTTCAGACTGAGAATCATCCTTAGGCACACTTTCATTACTTAAAATATGCTTTTTACATTGTAAGGCCATTTCAGTACAAGAGGTACACAAAGTAAGAGGTACCACAATGGGTACCACAATGGCTTATAAACACATAGAGCAATTAGTTTCCTCAATGTCAGACATGTTGAACAGACTAGCAATAACCACAATAGTCGTAAAACACCTTATTTATTGATTTAAACCACTTTTTGAAAAAGGTGTACTGCGCCTATAAGAAATAAAAAGCACACAATTTTTCTCAGATTGTCAAAAAAACGTTAATAAATGGTATACAATTAAATATTTATATTCAGTTGGCCCAAAAAATTATTGCACCCTGTAAAGAAAATGGAAACTTACCCTCTAAGAGACACTTTTAAGCAAAAAAATATGTTTGACTGAAAAAGAGACCCCTGCTGTGGCGCCTACCTGCCCCCAGGGTACTGCAAAAAGACTCGACAACGATCTGGTGAACAGAAATTTAGGCCCCACCGGAGCAAATGTATGCTGCCTTCTCAGTCAGAGTAAACTGCACGTCTGAGTGCGCGAAATAGGCCCCGCCCTTCATGGACGTCGTGCTAACAGTCTGAACAACCTCATGGGAAGCGGTCTGAAAACAAGCCATGTGGTCCCTTAGTAAATAAAAAAACTTGCAGCCCTTGTGAATAAACTTTAAAATCACAAGCTGCCTCTCCCAGTGTCAAGCCCCATATAGTATAACGTTATATGTTAGGCAATATGAATAAACATAGGTCTCTCAGTAACACCCTCAGTGTACAGGTCTACTGCTTACCCCTTCCCTTGCAGGGAAAAAATGTCAGACAGCTACCAGGTCTCCTCAGAATAAAAGACTGAACATACCTCAATGCTGCTTGTAGCATGACACCGATCTCCACACTGAAGATTTCTCTTGCACTACCTTCAGAAGTTCTGTGGGAACCCAACATGGATCTTAGTTACATCTGCTAAGATCATCAACCTCAGGGCAGAAATCTTCTTCTCATATCTCCCTGAGAAAAATAGTACTCACCGGTAACATTTAAAATAAAAAAACTTCTTGATTGAAGAATCTAAAACTAACACCTCGCTTTACCTCTTCCTATTACTAACACAGGCAAAGAGAATGACTGGGGGTGGAGGGAAGGGAGGAGCTATATATACAGCTCTGCTGTGGTGCTCTTTGCCACTTCCTGTTAGCAGGAGGTTAATATCCCATAAGTAAGGATGAAATCCATGGACTTGTATCTTGTAGAAGAAATTCACATTTTTACATTTTTGTATTTTTTTCTTTTGTTGAAGGATTATCCCTTTTTTCACTTTTTTGCACTATTTTTTGAGCTTTCAGTCACATCCCATTTTTTCTCCTACACCATCACTAATGAGGGATCATCTATAATATAACTATATTGGACTCTACCTAAGTATACGCTTGGAAATTCTACATCATATTTTCACTGAACCTGGGATTACAAATTACAATCAACTGATAGGAACAATTTCTGACTTTTCACTAGACCACGGCCAAGACCCCGCTGGGCGCTTAGTGCCACATTTGTGTACCATGGTGTTGTAGTATTGCTTTAGTTGTACTTTCTTTAGTGGTACTTTTTCCATATATATATATATATAGCTCTGTGTTCTAGCGAGGTAGTTACCTCTATGCCTTTAAGTCCCTCTATGTGTACCTACATGTAGCGAGCATACTGCTGTCAGCATTAGACTTGCCCCCTCCCCCAGATACTGGGCTAGAATGCCAATGTAAGATAAATATCACTCTGATGTATATATATCAGTCACGATATACTAAATAATTCAAACATAGATGGGGTTGATTTACAAAGTGAGTGGGGCACTCTGCGTAGTTCAAGCTTACAGTACTGTTCCTTGTATTTGACAGAATGTATTACCGTTGCTAGGTTACGGTAATTTTTACTTTGTTTTTTTTCCAGTTGGCCTGCTGGGTTCTCCGTAGCGCTGCCTGGCGCATGCGCAGTTGCGCAGGGTAAACGCTGTCGGAAGCCCGCCGCTGGCAGAGCTGGATGTATGCACCTGGGGGTAAGAGATAATATGTGTATTTAAGGGGTATGCATTGTATTATATGTTATGTTTGACAAAGGGGGAAACCCCAAAACGTTACAAGATAATAAAAGTCCACAGTGGTGGTGAAAATAAGACCTATGAGTGCGGTCTCTGTTTCTATTTATATATATATATATATATATATATATATATATATATATATATATATATATATATATATATATATATATATATATACACACACACACACACACACACACACACACACACACAGGTAGCCCTCAGTTTACGCCGGGGTTAGGTTCCAGAAGGAATGGTAAATCGAAACCGTTGTAAATTGAGACCCAGTTTATAATGTAAGTCAATGGGAAGTGAGGGAGTTAGATTCCAGGCCCCTCTCAAAATTGATATAAGAACACCTAATACATTATTTTTAAAGCTTTGAAATTAAGACTTTAAATGCTAAACAGCATTAAACCTAATAAAATAATCACACAACACAGAATATATAATTAAACTACGTTAAATGAACAAAAACATTTGCTAAACAGCTTTTTAAATCTAATAAAATAATCACACAGCACAGACTTTACTTGCACTTTTCTATGAATTCCAATCTGGACTGATTTATAGACAGGAAGATCTTGTTCCTTTGCAAGCTGCTCGATAGCTCAGGTCTGGCTAAACTGATTAATTTCAGCTTGCTTGGCTTGCATATATTTGCTGCAACACAAGCGGACAGCTCCACCTACTGGCTATTTTAATCAATGCACTGCTTCTCAATGCTTTTCAACAGCAGTCACATGACTGAAAAAAAGGTTGTTATTCTGAAACGGTGCAAATGTAACCGTTGTAAACCGAGGGCCACCTGTAATATATATATATATATATATATATATATATATTTATTATTTGCATATTATTATCAAGATTGTCTACTGTCACATCTTACCAGTCTTTTTGTATGTTGATAAACATGGATCCATGTAAATGTACTGTACTATTTGAATATTCCACATACTGTAGGTACCTTTGCATATTGAATATTATTTATTGTTTTAATTGTTTTAACTGTCAACAGTTATTGTCATTAATAAATACATGTGTACTACCTATTCACATCCTAGCCCACTTCTAGTTGAGGCACTCAGGCTACATCCATATATTCTTATAGTTCCTAGATCCATTAGGCTTAAGGGGTTAAAAAATGTATGCTCTTTCTGGATAAAAGGAAAAAAAATCGGTTTCATGTCTGTATTTTCTTAATGTTAAAATCTAAAAGCATGACAGGATACATATGTTCTGAATAAACAGTTATATTGTTTGAGTCCACACCCTCTGGGACTCACATAAAACAGACATGTCCAGTGAAAGGGCCACAATGCAGCCCTCCAGAGCATTTTGTCTTATACTAGTTCTCAGTCCAAACTGAATGCTGACTGACTACTACAATCAAGCATGACATTTTCGTTAGTATATGACATCATTAAATATTTATATTCAATACCAGATATGGTTTCATGGAGATATGAGATATAAAATGGTTGAGATCATGTATGTGCATATTTGCAGCCAGGAACTGTTACTGTATCATATGCCAATCATCTAATGCAGTGTTTTGATCATCGTGCGTCTTAAGTGATTTTTAAAACCAATTATTAGTACTTATTTAAAACAATAATAATCATACGAATTATCATGATGCACATTAACGCAGCAGAAATCAGACGACTGTACAGTAATTGGTTACAATTACAGAATCGGTCCACTTTACATAAAAAATAAGCATAAAAGCTTTAAACTGTTTTAAGGACAAAGCACATTGAAGCTTTTTGAACTTCATATTCCTTGTAAGCCTTTCGCAATTTACAGAATCTAAATAAAGAACTTGTAATAGACGTTTGCTCCACTGAACATTGGACCAGCAACTAGAATGTGACACATACAACACACACTTGGGTCTACGGCATCTGGCAGTCTGACACATCATTTTAAAAACTAAACACAATCACGCTACTCGGACAGATAAAAATAACTCTCTACCTCAAGCCGTTGTTGGCGGGAAACTAATCAGGTAACAGGTTTAGCAATAGAGGCGAATCATCTCATATTAGCATCTGCCTATCAGGGGCCTAAGATACCGTCCTACGCGGCGCTTGTTAGCCAATGAGACATTTACAACATATATAGCAACAATATCTGGAAGAACGTCACTCATCACTAGCTACTAATAATCATAAAGTATGGATAGAATTATTTTATTATTGTTGTAAAAAAAGGAAAGATCAATGTCTCTAATGTTCAAACGTAGATTTTTTTTAACTTTATTGCAGCTTCCCGAACGTAATGTATCTAATTAGACAGATAAATATAGATTAGATAGATGACAGATATATACACCAACTGCTCACAGATACAGATGCTTCTCTGCATAATGTATTGTAAATTACTTTTTTTAAAAGGGGACCCAACTGTATAACAGATGGGAGAACATATGTGACAGACGTAAAAAATGAAACAAAATGCCACCAGAGTAATTTACAACAATAGTATGCAATTCACGCCTAATAAGGAGCAACATATATATAAAATGTATATGCATCCGGTCTTACATAATACTCCAACATATAAAGTTTAAAAGCACTATTTGAAAATAATATTCAGTCACAGATGGCAGCTCTAGGACCGCGCATCTCACGTCAGCATCTCCTTTGTCCTCCTCACTCCTCTCAGCTGATCGATCGTTCGGTGGTACTGAGCTTGTGTAAATGACATTTATCTAGATTCTCTTTGCTCTGGAACTTCTTATCAGTTATTATAGTCTGCTGTTTCACCGCTTTCCACACATTCGCAATCCCAAAATGAACCAACGCTGGCTTGACATTATTTTATTTTTTACGCCTCTATTTTGTTTTACTACCTGGGCCAACGAAATCAGGAGCTGCGCGGAGACTGCACAGGAGCTGAAAGAAATGGGCATCGGAAGGGGTCTTGAAGTTCAAACTCTTATTTCTGGTATATATAATGTGCATTATGTAAATTACATTACTGTAATGTATGCTTCTGCAAACTCAATTAGCACAGAGGCCTCTGGGCCCAAAGGGTGGTCAAGTTATTTAGTAAAGTTATACTAAAATATATTCTTAATCAAAGTATTTTAATTTTAAACACAATTCCAAAAAGGTACTTTATTGTAGCAAATTATTTACCAGCCAATACAATTTAATCTGAACATTGTATTGTGATATAATGTGGGTACATGAACCAAAGCAGAGTATAACACCAAATACCATTTATCAAGACAGATTTGAAAACGCAATGAATAGTAATTGGATGGGTAATAATTGAAATAAAATACAGTATAGAAAAAGCCAAATAAATAGAACAATGAACAAAATAAGTTACTAAACACTGTTTTGTAGATGTAAATGACTAGCCTGCTATGACCTTTGCCCCATAAGCACCATGACCACAATGTATTTATTTACAGTAAGGAGTTGGACCTAACTCAATAGAGGGCCCGGGTGCAAAAATGTTTTTGGGCCCTCCTGAAAGTAATTTCGTAATAAGTAATAGTAAAAATATGCATGCTTTGCTGTATAATGATTTTGAGTATATATACATATAGATATATTATATATATATATATATATATATATATATATATATATATGTGTGTGTGTGTATATATATATAAAACATCATTTTAACACTGTTACAGCGTTTTATATATATATATATATGTATATATGTTACAGGCTAAGTGGGGATCTTAGGTATTGTATAGAATGCCTAAACGTTCCAGAAAATCAAAAAATCATCCTAAGTATTCTGTAGATTACCGTGTTTGTTTAGGCAATGTGTGAAACTTCCAAACTTTAGAGCAGTGCTTTCCAAACTGTGTGTCGGGACACACTAGTGTGTCGGCAGCAGTGTGTAGGTGTGTCCCTGCTTCAGCACAAATTTTTTTACATTTAATTTTTTTTTACATTTTTTTTTTGGTTTCTGACTTTCCGCCTGCCTGCTTCGCGTATCACATGGTTGACACGTGATTGATACCTAGGGGGTCACAGATCATCTTAACCTATTGGCGCAGCTCAGTGGAAACTGAAACTATTCCCATTGGCGGCACATTGGCTCCTGACTGCACGTGTAGTCTCCTTAATTGGCTCGTGACTGCATGTGTAGTCAGTGAGTGGGACAGCAGTGTGCTTGCAGCGTGGGCAGTAGTCAATCGGACTCACCGAGCTCTGAGGGCGGCAGCTTAAACGCTGAGCTGAAGTCAGAGGTTTTTTATTTGAAACTAGCTCCCAGTAGTGCATTGCTGCTCCTGCTCTTGATATATGGATAGGAAGGGGAAGCTTAAAAATGCTTGATGATGAAATGTGAGTGTCTTTATCTAATATTCCACCAAATATTCTGTAATTATGTTCATCCCATCAACCTCATACATCCCATTAAAATAGTAAGTAGCTGTTGGTGTTATTAAACTTTTTTTAATTCTTGCACACTTACATACTGTTACTTGTAAATACATTTCATTATTATACCATTTATGTACGTGTCCGTATCTCTTAAAACAGTTAAACCTCCTGTTTGCCAGTACAACTGAATTACTGTGTCGCGAAATGATGTAGGTCTAAATAGTGTGTCGCCAACATAAAAAGTTTGGAAAGCCCTGCTTTAGAGAGTCATTCAAAAATTTCACAAGCAAATAAAATATATTTTGTCAGAGAATTTGACTCATTCAGATTTCAAGAATGTAACCTGAAAATTAAACTTATTTTGACACAGATTTTATTGCATTGTTTAGGAGCTCAACAATTGAGCCAGAAAAAATAATGCTTGTATATGGTTACAGTGTTTAATTTTCATCAGTTTATTTACCAGGAATTAACAATTAGTGGTGAACGTCTTTTAGGTGAAAACCCTGTAAATTAAAAAAAATTTTAAAAAATTCTGCTCTCATCTTGAGAAACAATATTCTTTATTTTTTTTTGGTGGGGGGGGGGGTGTATAGAAACCCCATGCTTCTGTTGCAAGATATATGGAAGCCCTAGCGTTCTGTTGCAATAGACACAGCAAAGCAAAGTGTGCAAATAAAATATTTTAGCCAATTTTAAACGTTCGAGTGACACCATGTATGCAGTCTAATGTATGTGCATTATTGTAAGCTTAGAAGATGTCACAGTGTGTACAACAAATATAAAATTCAAAATGTCATTAACTTTCAAAATGCTGCAATAAATATAAGATTAAACTGATGCAATTGTCATCTGAATATTTTTGTTTAGTTTAGCTTTTGTTAATAAAATGTTCTCATCTGAGAAGACAAATGTTCATCAGAATATTTTTTTTTAGTTTAGATTTCAGTTTGTTCATCAAAAATTCTCATGTTTATTTTCCATTATATTTTAAATGAGTTTGTGCCCCCCACTCTGTTGGTTGTTTATTTTATTATACTTTGTAAAAAAAAAAAAAAAAAAAAAAAAGCTAGACATTCTATACCTAGGCATTCTATGAAATCCCTAGGAAAGTATTTAAGGTCAGAATGAAGCAAGCTTATTTCATACTTTGCCAAAACATGGTAGGCATTGTATAGAATACCTGATTTCCCACTTTGGCTGTAACACATATATATTGGCATTGAGCACACTGTGTTGTATAATGATGTAAGTTTCTGTATATTATACACTGATAAGTAAGTACAGTGCTCTGTATAAATATGATGCATATGTGTATACTAATGAATATGCTGTGTTGTATAATGATGGAATATCTATACAGTAATAGTAAACACAATGCACTGTATAATGAGTATCTATACATTGATGAGTATGCTGCACAGTATAATGATGATGAGTATCTATATGCAGATAGACCACATAGACACACACCTATAGACTGGCTGCTATCGGCCCCTCCAGCACTTTGATCCTGGTTCTACTGCACCTGCTGCACCAATGGTATTTCCACCCCTGTATTAGGGGTGTGCATGACTAATATTTTTACAATCGACTAGTCGACAGCTGTTGCTTTTGACTAGTCGAAAGCACCCCCTCTTGCCAGAAAATAGGTATTAAAGGGGCAGTAAACCTAGAAAATAATGTTATATAATTCTGCACATAGTGCAGAATTATATAACATTATATTAGTGCTAGCTTTATTTAACATAATATCGCCGCTGAAATTTTTATTAAAAAAGAGTTTTTTTCAGACCCGCCCTCTGTGCTCTACTGGTCAGCTGTCTAGTCACAGCCCGGCCCGATCGCGCCATTACACTCAATGTAGCTCGCTCCTGCTCTGTCTGACACTCAATGTAGCTCGCTCCTGCTCTGTCTGACAGCGGGAGCGAGCTACATTGAGTGTAATGGCGCGGTCGGGCCGGGCTGTGACTAGACAGCTGCCCAGATGCGCTCAGAGGGAAAACCAGACCTGCTCAGTAGAGCACAGAGGGCGGGTCTAAAAAACCCTCTTTTTTATTAAAAATTTCAGCGGCAATATTATGTTACATAAAGCAAGCACTAATATAATGTTATATAATTCTGCACTATGTGCAGAATTATATAACATTATTTTCTAGGTTTACTGCCCTTTTAAATGCAAAATATTTTTAAAGTAATTGTAAAATGTTCTTTTTTTAATTTATTTTTAAAACCTGGTCAACACAACAACCCCAATACGTGAACAAAAAACAAAATCTGCAAAACACGTCCATGCAAGTTTTTATTTAACAAAAACATCAACTATTTGGCAATGTCCATAATATTTTAATTATATTAATTGTTCTTGTTAAGAAAAATGAGCATGTCCACATGCTCCGGGAGTAGATAATTACGTAGTCTGTTGACTATCAGGCCCGCAGCTGAGAAAACTTGTTCAGCCGGTACAGATGTTGCCGGGATGCACAGGTATGCTGTGCATCCCGGCAGAAATGTGTTTCGTCTACTACGAGTACAAAATAACACGTCATCATAACTGCCGCCAAGTGAGACAATCCGCAATCGGTAGTAGAGCAGGCCAAGGCTATGGGCCGGTAGGCTGGCTACGGGCTGTTTTTGACTATCAAAATATAACGAAATTTAATATATCAGTAATCGACTAATGCTGTACTAGTCGAACAATGAGAGACCGATCGATTAGTCGACAAGTCTAACTCAGCCCTACCCTGTATATCTCTGTACAATATTTATGTATTTCTAGGCTGTATATATGTAAATATTATTCCTATTATACCTGACAGTTTGATATTAACACATTGTTTCTACCCACAGGGGAACACCTACGTATCTGCCACCAGGAGTATACTTGTTGCTCCAGACAGACAGAGCAGCGCCTGAGTCAACAGAGCATGCAAGATCTTGTCCATATAGTAAATGAGAGTGTCAGCTACCCTCTAGGGGTATTGACAGGGGGCAGGAAAAAGTTCCACGGTGGGTGTGCAATTATTAAAGCCCTTTTAAAAGGCTGTTAAAGTAATATTTTTAGTTATGCATAGTTGGTTATTAAGAATTACTTTGCAAACAACTGTCTACAAAATAAATGTTTTATAAGCATTTAAAAATGACAGTTTGTTATTAACATCTTACAGCCCAGGGATATAAACCTTTAAACAGTGGCATATCCAGAAACCATATACAGAAGGGGCACACAGTGTTCCTCAATCAAAAGTAGAGGGGACACTAATTATTACCAGAGCCATTGTGTGTGTGTGCAAAGGGCAACTTTAGAACATTGTGAAGCACACAACTATAGATGTATGCAAATGCTGCTCATATAGAAGCCTGAGCTCGGAGTTTAGTGCGAGATTACAAGTTGTGCGGTATAGCAGTAGCGTACACACCGCGCAAAATTGGTCCGTACCGCTATTTCTATACCGCAGCCATTACAAGTACAAAAAAACTTTCTTTTGTTGTGCGGTGTGGTGCAGTAAGCACCATACCGCACCAAAAAAAAGTTTTGACTTGGCGTGCTCATACACGTTTTCCGCCATACAGATCAATGGAGAAAAAGTGTTGGAAAAAAACCTAACACCTGCGATTCTGAAATGGCGACCGCATTAAGGCATTCCCCATTGAAGTCTATGGAGAAAAGAAAGTTGTTTAAAAACCTAACACCCTAACATAAGCACCTAGTCTAATAACCCCTAAACCGCTGCCCCCCCCCCACATCGCCAACATTAAATAAAGCTATTAAACCCTAAACCGCCGCCCCTCCACATCGCCAACACTAAATAAAGCTATTAATACCTAATCCGCTGACCCCCCACATTGCTACTACTAAAATAAAGTTATGAACCCCTAAACCGCCGGCCAACCGCATTACGGCAAACTAAATTAAACTATTAACCCCTAAACCTAACACCCGCTAACTTTAAATTAAAATTACAATATAAGTGATGCCAAGAGAAACATCCTAGTGAATGCACCTCATCATAATATTATTAAAGCTGCCTGGGCACGCCGCCCCCCTTCAATTTCTGGGGGGTTAATATTATTCATTCACCCAATATGGTGAATTCTTTCAGCGGTATTAATCCGCCACCTTCCATCTAGTAAAGCCAATTTTCCTCTTATATAACATAAACGTGAATAGGTTCAAGAGTAACCTTATATGTCATCTGAGGAAACTTGGTTCATGGTTTCAATCATATTGTATATTTTATATTTCTTTTATTACTACTATACTTTGATCAGTATTTTGTACCCTACGGGGTAAAAATGTGTCTCTCATTTAAGATATTTATTTTACATATGTCAGATGAAAATATCATACTAATAGACAGAACACTTTGCTAATGAGGTACTATAGTAACATCCTGTAAAAAATAAAAGTATAAGGTATCAATGTAAATCTTGCAATGTATATATCCGAGGTATGCTAGTAATACGGTAGGATTTACCTGTTCTCAATGTGTCTTTCATGATTTACTATTGTTATCAGCCATGTTTATCTTGAAATAACTTGTTTTCTTGTTTATATGTGGCTCCTGTCTTACTAATTACCTTAATAAAAATCTTTGATTTAAAAAAAAAAAATTACAATATAACTACCTTAAAATAAATAAAAACTTACCTGTGAAATAAAACAAAAACCTAAGCTTAAACTATAAATAACTATAATACTTTTTGAAAAAAAATAAAGATACCAAAAATAAAAAAAATAAATGACAAAATTAAAAAATCCTAACACTACGAAAAAAACAAAAAAACTAACATTACAAAAAAATAACAAAATCTAAAATTGTATAGGGGTTAATAGGTTTATTTAGGGAGTCGCAATGTGTGTGGGCAGCGGTTTAGGGGTTAATAGTCTTTCTAGGGGCAGTGGGAAAAAAAAATATTTTCACAGATTGCAAAAATATCAGAGAAAAGGAAATAATAAAAGTATATTCCAAAGTTTTTTTTACAATACCAACAGGTCGTTATGAGCATCTAAATGGTTAGAGGGACATGTTACATATGCTAAATCACGTAAAAGTGATGGAGCATATCTGTAAAAGGTGAGTAAAATATCACATGAACATTTCATTGTAAAAAAGGAATGTATTTTACTTCAACATTTCCTCAGTAGCCATATCCCACTGTAAATGGATTTTAAAGGGACACTGAACCCAATTTTTTTCTTTCATGATTCAGACAGAGCATGCAATTTTAAGCAACTTTATAATTTACTACAATTATAATTTTTTCTTCGTTCTCTTGATATCTTTATTTGAAAAAGAAGGCATCTATGCTTTTTTTGGTTTAGAACTCTGGACAGCACTTTTTTAATGGTGGATCAATTTATTCACCAATCAGCAAGAACAACCCAGGTTGTTCACCAAAAATGGGCCGGCATCTAAACTTACATTCTTGCATTTCAAATAAAGATACCAAGAGAATGAAGAAAATTTGATAATAGGTGTAAATTAGAAAGTTGCTTAAAATTGAATGCACTATCTGAATCACGAAAGAAAAAATGTGGGTTCAGTGTCCCTTTAAACATTCAGTCAGATACATTAGATAACAGGGAAACAATCCAAGCAGTATGGTACTATTGGATAAGCAATGGGTCCACAACCTCACGAGATAACTGGAGATCAGAGATCTAAATGACCATCAGACTATAGCCATACCAAACACATTGATGCACATATACTATGGTCTGAGACACAAGACAACGTCACCCATCC
The DNA here is from genome assembly GCF_027579735.1 of Bombina bombina. Lineage (NCBI taxonomy): Eukaryota > Metazoa > Chordata > Amphibia > Anura > Bombinatoridae > Bombina > Bombina bombina. The sequence goes on along the minus strand of NC_069504.1, from coordinate 851,048,678 downwards.
CTATTCCCCCTTCCCTACAACCCCCTTTTTTTTTTTTTTTTAATTATTCCTTTTTTTTCTTTTCTCAATTGTTAATCCTCAAGGTTTTAAATCCAAGTTTCCCAACCCTATATTCTACTGGGTATATATTCCAAGATAGGGGAAACTGCTAAATACATAGGATTACTCTAAGTTAATAAAGATTCAGCCAAAAGTATCTAGATAGAGAAATACAGAGTTAAGAAACAAGCTGTACCAATGATTAGAAAGATGTAATTCAAGGAAGAAAGCTAGACATAACCTATATACTAATAATCTCTTGTTAAACGGTTGACAATACTTGATGAGCCAAAGACAGTTCTAAGATAGAAATACTCATCGGTGAATAACGGTGTAAGGATGACATAATTGTGTGACTAATCAACAACACAGTATGTCTAGGATTTATAATTTGTATGTCACTGTACACATGTAATGCAGTATTTCCAAAATCAAAAGACAATAGAAGAAAAGATAATTTATGTTACGTTAATTCATTTTATGTATTCTTGTTCTTTGAAAAATATAAAACAATAAAAATTATTTAAACATAAACATTCAGTCAGGATGCTTTTCTCAAGGCTTATAAGGGAGCGAACTTCTGTCATTTGCAAGAACAGTCACTTTATTTTCCTCTTCAGTTTTTAAGGGACATGGTACTAGGGATGCACCGAAATTTCGGCCGCAGAAAGTTTCGGCTGAAAATGGCATTTTTGGCTATTTCGTTTTTCGTTTTTTTTGCCTGTTATTTTCGGTAAAATTATTGTGTAGCATGTTTCAAATTTGATGCTAGCCTAGAGCTGCTGTTTAAGTTCATTACTTGACTTACTGTTCTGCATATAATGAGTTTTCTAGGACTATACTTTATTTGGATAATTGGTAAAAAAAAATGTTAAATATGATTCTGTTACATAGAACTAAATGAAGAATAATACAGTATATTGATATTTATAATTGTTTTAAGTAAGGATTCACAAACATTTTGGCTGAAAATGGCATTATTTTTTGCCTGTTTTTTTTTTCTTGGTAAAATTATTGTGTAGCATATTATTGTTTAAGATATTTTTGTCCAATTTTCGTGTGTTACTTTCAATAAAAGTGTGGGCTTTTTTATTGGCTCTAATTATGCAAAAAACTAAAAATTTTTTTTTTAAAAAAATACATTTTTGGTATCAGTTTCGGTTTTCGTCCAAGTGCATCCCGGATTTTTTCGGATTCGGTTTCAGTTCCAGAATGTCCATTTCGGTGCATCACTACATGGTACCCATTGTGGTCTATGGGAAACTGTGTGTTCCCTTTAAATATATATGTATATGCTTATATACATATATATATGTTTTAATATTTGTATATACACATATAAACATATAAAGCGATATTTTGCGCTCCACTTGTAATCTAGCCCTATATGTTCTATACTATTTCTTGCTGTACGCAATTTCATACATATTACTCTGCATGATTAATTCAAAATGCAGTCGTACAGGAATTCTCCAATTCTTAGTACAACAGTGGAGATCCTCTAGAGAAAATATCTATTGGTATTTCTTTTATATCTATTATGAGCCAGATTACGAGTGGAGCGATAATGGGGTTTCCTGTACGTTTGCGCGCAAGTTAAATTGAGCTCATATTATATGTTGAAAGTAAACGCTTGAGCGCAATTGAAGTTAAAGGGACAGTCTACGCCAGAATTTTTATTGTTTTAAAAGATAGATAATCCCTTTATTACCCATTCCCCAGTTTTGCATAACCAACACAGTTATATTAATATACTTTTTACCTCTGTGATTATCTTGTATCTAAGCCTCTGCAAACTGCCCCTTTATTTCAATTCTTTTGACAGACTTGCAGTTTAGCCAATCAGTGCCTGCTCCCAGATAACTTCACGTGCACGAGCACAGTGTTATCTATATGAAATACATGAACTAACACCATCTAGTGGTGAAAAACTGTTAAAATGCATTCTGAAAAGAGGTGGCCTTCAAGGTCTAAAAAATTATCATGTGAACCTCCTAGGTTAAGCTTTCAACTAAGAATAATACCAAGAGAACAAAGCAAAATTGGTGATAAAAGTAAATTGGAAAATTGTTTAAAATTACATGCTCTATCTGAATCATGAAAGTTTATTTTGGTCTAGACTGTCCCTTTAACGCTTGTTAGGTTAGTGCCTTCTAAGAGCTGTGGTTAACTGTTTTGCAAAAACAAAAAAGTATCACAAAACACAACAAAAATACATTACACAATACAGTTACACTCATAATAACACTATCTTATAAAAATTATAAAAACAGTATTGCACACAAAAGTTATGAGGGCTCAAAGATACGAGATTTCAGGTGTTACAAAAAAAATGTCTAAATAATATGTATGTGTGTATATATATATATATATATATATATATATATATATATATATATGTGTGTGTGTGTATATATATATATATATATATATATATATATTAATATTAGAACCTCAATATTATGAGGTAAAACTGCCGCCTATGTGAGGGAGAGACCTCCGGTGTGTCAGTATCTTGAAGATGCACTCTTCTTGGAGTATGTTACTTCCATAAGTATCAGGCTGAGGGTGTTGGGAAATCCACTCAGGATATATCCGGTATTCATGCAGACCCAGAAGAAATGTGAGAGAGAACAGACTATCGTGTGATATTGTTACTTTAATTTACAAAAAAACACCAACGTATATAGTTACACTCACATGCTGGGACCTCAAACAATATGAGGTATGTTAAGCACACATCAGATCTCACAAGTGGAGTATATGGTCATGTCACCAGTAGCTCTAATCTTGTGTCATCAAACCAAATCTCAAGCGTGCGTTAGAAATGGTAATGTCCGGTGTCCAGCACCATAAATAAAAGCGTCCAAAATTACCTTTTAACCTTTGAAACGCGTAAGGGATCTGTATTTTTAGCATTTACAAGACAGCATTATTTTATGAACACCTGTGAGCATTCCTTTTACATTTGTGGACATTTTGGGCGTTTTTATTTACGGTGCTGGACACCAGACATTACCTTTTTTAATGCATGCTTGAGATTTGGTTTGATGACACAAGATTAGAGCTACTGGTGACACGACCATATACTCCACTTGTGAGACCTGATGTGTGCTTAACATACCTCATATTGTTTGAGGTCCCAGCATGTGAGTGTAACTATATATGTTGGTGTTCTTTTGTATATTAAAGTAACAATATCACACGATAGTCTGTTCTCTCTCACATTTCTTCTGGGTCTGCATGAATACCAGATATATCCTGAGAGGATTTCCCTACACCCTCAGCCTGATACTTATGGAAGTACCATACTCCAAGAATAGTGCATCTTCAAGATACTGACACACCGGAGGTCTTTCCCTCACATAGGCGGCAGTTTTACCTCATAATATTGAGGTTCTATCTAGTAAGTGGGATACCCATCAGATTTGCACTATCTATTGCTGCACCATACTAACTACTGACTGTATTAACTATCAGTGCATTTTCTATGTTTTAGATCTATAATTTATCGATTTAGATGTACTTCTATTGCCAATCCCTGTAGCGCTACTATTTCCCTTTTTTGCACATATTTCTTTGAAGTGAGTCCAGGTGATCCATTTGTGTGATCCTACACTACAAAACCACAATTGTGACCCGAGGTCCCTAAAAATTCAGGTCATTGATTGGATACCACCATCAGTAGAAAATAGACTACTACAATTGAGGAAGCAAGAAACATACTGGGTATATAAATTAAATAGTTCAGTACCTAAAGGGTTAAACGTAGATCTAGATATACAGGCTTTTATGTGACCGAGACATAATTAGATAGATCTAATATAGATTTTATATTTTTAAATTGAATCTTTTTCACTTTTTAATCTTATTACATTTTTAACAAATATAGGCGAGTTTTAAAATACATTGATTAAGATAGGAATATTAATTATTAGGTATTAAATTTCTAATTAGAGTTTATTAATATTGTATTTATTCTAGTTATTATGATATATTATACATTCATTGATTTTTTATGAATTTTAGAATTCACGATGTATTTATGTATTTGAATGTCTATATTTATATGAATTATTGTTTTCTTTGAATGTGCATCAGTATATGATTTTCTTATCGCAACTTATAAGATATTTGCTGCAATGTTCTTCGTTCATATGTTTTCAATGCCAAACTAGATACTTTGTAGAAGTGTGTATATAATGGAATGTTACTACTGTATACGTAACAGAAGGCTACTATTGTGTAGAAACATATGTAAAGCATAAAGACAATTTTAGATAACAGACTGTGTTTAACATCGAAGTACGGACATTCCCCGGCAACGTCATTACTGAAATTGCACTGATTGGTTGTTTCAACCTGGGGGCGTTAGCTTTACAAATCAAAAAAAGCCCGCGAGTGCCCAGTTACCAAACCAAATTTTCACCTCTTGAGAAAGCCCGACCGGCGTCGGGGGAAACGCGTTGAGGATCAAGGACCAATAATCTTATTAAACTTCGGACAAGGAACTCTATCTCTGCAACCGACCAACCCGCTGTTACCCTTCACATACTTGGATGACACTTCAGGGTGTAAAACGAACCGCATAGTGAGATTGCAGGACTGCAGGTGTGAGCGGTCTTTTTGTGAGGAAGCATAAGACAGTCTTTTTCAGCGGCAACTGGAAAGGCTACTCTACAGGCGTAATTTATTTTTAATCTTGTAAGTGCATATTGTTAGCGCTTATTTTGTTGTTAATAAATTCTATCACTTGAATCGGAGGATGCGCTTTTTCTTTTTTTCTTAGACAAACCCTTTATAGCAGCTGCTTCTGGGATTCCTTTCCGTCACTTATTGTACACATTTATAAGTGCTGCTTGCCACAAAGCTTGGTCATACTTTGTTTTGTGGCATTCTACTTATTTGGATATTTATTTATATGTATATATATTTGTTTATGTATTTGTATGTGTATATACGTATATATTTATATGTGTATATATGTATGTATATATAGACATATATATAAGTGCATTGGAGCCCTTTGCAGTTAAGTAGATGAAACCATGTTGAAGCATATTTATGAAATATTCATATTTAATAAAGTGTTATACTGTGTATTTACTGTAAATATTTCACATTCCAATGTTCTACACATAGCAGAATATGTTCTAAGTATTTTTAAAATTGATATTCCTATATATATCTGTAAATATCTATACTTATATTTATCTTGCCATTGCACTCATCTTAATTTATAAATGCTGGTGCTTGGTCCTTATATTAACTAACAACAAGAAAATCCAGACACACAAGCGTCACTTCAAAAATGTTTATTCCGGTACACTTTGGTGTCTCCCAACGTTTCAGTCTTGTAATCCGACCTTTATCAAGGGCAACATTATATCTACATAACAACAAAAAAGAAAGAAAACAAATATTACTTACAGTTCAAGCTGCGGTAACTACCAGCTATACAGTTAATCGTGATACCGGAAGTGACAACATACCTGTTCCGACTCCGGCTGTGCTCATGTTAACTCTGTCTAGGAACAATCTTCTCTTTGTTGACAGGTAACACGTTGTCATAGTAACCAATACGCAGCCCAATTTACTGTGGCACAATCACAGAGATCACAATAACTGTGTGTGTATATCATCTGTTAACATCCCATATATAGAATATAAACTATCTGGATGCTGTATATCTGTCACTCATGATATCACAACTGACAAATGTAAATATTCGGTGATGGCAACATAAAATAACTAATTCCTAACTTAACCTAATCTACCCATAAGGGACTAAGAGAACTCTTTCCTATCTTAACAATTTAACAATTTTATAACTGTAAACAGAGGCCCATGGCTAATTCTAATATTAAACAACATCCTAGAGGTGGTGACACCAGGAGACAACTCCTTTGCAGAGAAATTGAATGGATATACAGATTGCAAACTTTAACTCCTTGGGGTTTAAACAGACAGGTGCCCCTGTCCTCTGCCTGATAGATAATAATATTAGAACATTCTAGTGCAAGCACCTTCTCTGTCACTAGCTCATACTCACAAGCTTCTGTCTTTTCTCCAAGACCACAGTTGGAGAATCAATGTTCCAAAAGCTCATTATATCCTGTACAAGGTTAGCATTTCCAGGAGTCATAATAGATTGAGTCCTTATGCATCTGTTTCTGACAGAACCTTGCATAATAAAGCTTCAGAGGGCGTGTCTCTCCCTGCAAAGGGCTTAATTTCCATCAGTAGCTCAGTGCATGTAGGTGGTGGGTTTAATGGTAGTTGCTTCAGACACAGTTGCTTTTGCCCGTCTCTACTTGAAACCTCTTCAATTTTCTAGTCAGTGTTCAAAGAATTATCTAAACTTGGAGAAACAGATTGCTCTTGATTACTCCGTCAGACAGTCTCTCTCTTGGTGGACAGTGGACACAGAGTCCTTCTTTGATCCTTGGGGAATCGGTCATGGGCTATTGTGACAACGGATGCCAGTCCTTCAGGTTGGGGGGCAATCTATGATTCTCAACTTTCTAGAATTTTGAGCAATTCTTCTGGCTCTTCAGTCCTGGCCCCCATTGAAGGAGAAAAAGTTCATACATTTATTTTTGGACAATAGCACGGCGGTAGCCTACATAAATCATCAAGGGGGTACCTAGTGCAGATGTCCTCATCTCCTCCATGGCTTCTTCCTCTGAGACAAGATCTGTTGTCTTAAGGGCCTTTTTTCCACTAGGATCTCAAATCTCTAAGCTTAACAGCGTGAAGGTTGAATGCCTAGTTTTGAGACATAGAGGTTTCTCAGATTCAGTCATACAAACTTTGATTCAGGCAAGTAAGTCTGTGACTCAAAAGATTTGTCACAAAATTTGGAAGGCATAGTTTGAGTGGTGCTCTTCCAGAGGGTTTTCTTGGTATTCCTTTACGATTCCTAAAATTCTTCTGTTTTTACAGGATGGCCTTAGCAAGGAAAAGGTAAAATGTCTGCCTTATCTGATCTTTTTTATAGGTTATAGGAAGGTAGCTTAACTTACTGATGTTCAGACTTTTGTCCTGGTGCTAGTTAGAATTAGGCCAGTTGTGAGACCTATTTCTCCACCCTGGAATTTTAATCTAGTTCTTTCTGTATTACAAAGTCCTCTTTTTGAACCAATGCATTTAATTGATATCAAGCTATTTTGGAAGGTGTTTTTCTTGTTAGCAATCTCCTCAGCTAGGAGAGTTTCTGAGTTGTCAGCCTTGTCCTGTGATTCTCCATTTCTAATTATTCACAAGGATAAGGCTGCACTTACGTTCTTAATATAATTTTTTTCCTAAGGTAGTTTCTTCGGAAGATATCAATCAGGAAATTGTTGTTCCTTCATTATGTCCAGATCCTGATAACTCTAAGGAGCGACTATTGCATAATCTTGATGTAGTCAGAGCTATAAAGTTCTATCTTCAAGTTACTAAAAAATTCAGACAATCTTCTAGTTTTTTGTTCAATATTCTGGGACTCGTTTTATGAAAGAAAACAAAATGTATGCTTACCTGATAAATTCTATTCTATTGGAATAATGATGGTCCATAGGCCCGCCCATTAAATTTTTTGGGCGACAGTTCTAATGACACTTCTAAAGACCCTGCTTTGTCTTTCCTGCCTATATGTTTCCTATTCTCTATGGACCACCATTATTCCAAAAAAAATAATTTATCACTTAAGCATACATTTTGTTTTGTAAAAAAAAAAAAAAAGATTCTTTACAGTTCTAGTACACACCCCTTGAAAAGTCTCTTGACTGTTGTCTATCATACTTTCTTTAACTGCTTCGCACCTCTACGACTGGGCTTTAGAACGGCATGGAACGTCCTACCTTATATGGCGTCCTGCAGACTCCTACTATTAGCAAATTAAAAATCAGACTGGGTGGCATGACTAGCAGCGTAGGTAGTCCCCAATAATCTGCAACTCTCAATACCAGCGGTGTTTACGGATGCGGCCAGCTTAAAAAACGTGCTTGTGCACGATTCCCCCATAGGAAACAATGGGGCAGTTTGAGCTGAAAAAAAACCTAACACCTGCAAAAAAGCAGCGTTCAGCTCCTAACGCAGCCCCATTGTTTCCTATGGGGAAATACTTTCTAAGTCTACACCTAATACCCTAACATGAACCCCGAGTCTAAACACCCCTAACTTTACACTTATTAACCCCTAATCTGTCGCCCCCGCAATCGCTGACACCTGCATTATACTATTAACCCCTAATCTGCTGCTCCGGACACCGCCCCCACCTACATTATCCCTATGAACCCCTAATCTGCTGCCCCCAACATCGCCGACACCTATATTATATTTATTAACCCCTAATCTTCCACCCCCAATGTCGCCGTCACCTACCTACAGTTATTAACCCCTAATCTGCTGACCGGACATCGCCGCCACTATAATAAATGTATTAACCCCTAAACTGCTGCAATCCTGCCTCGCAAACACTATAAAAAAATGGATTAGCCCCTAATCTGCCCCCCCCCCAACGTTGCCGCTACTATAATAAAGTTATTAACCCCTAAACCTAAGTCTAACCCTAACCCTAACACCCCCCTAAGTTAAATATAATTTAAATCAATCTAAATAAATTTACTATAATTAAATAAATTATTCCTATTTAAAAATAAATACTTACCTATAAAATAAACCATAAGATAGCTACAATATAACTATTAGTTACATTGTAGCTATTTTAGGATTTATATTTATGTTACAGGCAACTTTGTATTTATTTTAACTAGGTACAATAGCTATTAAATAGTTAATAACTATTTAATAGCTACCTAGTTAAAATAATTACCTGTAAAATAAATCCTAACCTAAGTTACAAATACACCTAACACTACACTATCAATAAATTAATTAAATAAACTACAATGATCTAAACTAAAATACAATTAAATAAACTAAACTATATTACAAAAAACCCCACTAAATTACAAAAAATAAAAAAATATTACAAGAATTTTAATCTAATTACACCTAATCTAAGCCCCCTAATAAAATAAAAAAGCCCCCCAAAATAATAAAATTCCCTACCCTATACTAAATTACAAAAGTAATCAGCTCTTTTACCAGCCCTTAAAAGGGCTTTTTGCGGGGCATTGCCCCAAAGTAATCAACTCTTTTACCTGTAAAATAAAATACAAGACCCCCCCAACATTACAACCCACCACCCACACACCCCTACTCTAAAACCCACCCGATCCCCCCTTAAAAAAAACTAACACTACCCCATTGAAGATCCCCCTACCTTGAGCCGTGTTCACCCAGCCGGGCACCGATGGGCCACAAGAGGACATCCGGAGCGGCAGAAGTCTTCATCCAATCGGGGCAGAAGAGGTCCTCCATCCAGCAGAAGTCTTCATCCAAGCGGCATCTTCTATCTTCATCCATCCGGCGTGAAGCGGGCCCATCTTCAAGACATCCGACGCGGAGCATCCTCTTCTACTCGATGACTAACGACGAATGAAGGTTCCTTTAAATTACGTCATTCAAGATGGCGTCCCTCGAATTCCAATTGGCTGATAGGATTCTATCAGCCAATCGGAATTAAAGTGATGGTAAACTCACTATAATGACAATGTTATTTCCTAAAGCTTTTATTACACATATACTTTGTATACTCTAATTTCTTTACTAATCAATGTTTAAGACAGAGTAAATTACTTTTTTTATTTGCAGGATTGCCTGTCCCTGGCCGCCTCTGTGTAAAAAATACTGATTGTGAAATTTGATTGACATATGGCACATCCAATAGCAGATGCACCATACGCCCTATGTATTTGATCTTCAGCACGCTCCCGTGCTGCTGCTTTGAGGGCTCTGAATTAGCAATGCACACTGCGCAAGTGCAGTTATCAGATGAGCCGACAGCGGCCTCATGTAAACAAACTGTTATGTGAGGGATATGCACATCTATATGTGAGGGATATGCACATCTATATGTGAGGGATATGCACATCTATATGTGAGGGATATGCAGCTTTGGTGCAGCTTTGGAGGATTGTGTGAGATCTCGTGTTTTTTTAAAGCAAAAAGTTATCAGGCACTGAAGAATTATAGGAAGTGAAATATCCCCTATTTATAGTGTTCTAGATTGTGAAGAGTATTTACTAATTATCAAGGGGTGTGACATCTATATGTGAGGGATATGCAGTTATTCCCACTATGAGCTTAGCTTTGATCCTACCACAAGGCATGCCCGGACAATGCATAACCTGCACCAAGCTAAACAAGCCGCACTCACCGTTAGTTCTACCTCCCTGAGCGGGAGAGCTGCGTCTGTTATCAGACGAGCCGACAGCGGCCTCATGTAAACAGTCTGTTTACATGAGGCCGCTGTCGGCTCATCTGATAACTGCACTTGCGCAGTGTGCATTGCTAATTCAGAGCCCTCAAAGCAGCGGCACGGGAGCGTGCTGAAGATCAAATACATAGGGCGTATGGTGCATCTGCTATTGGATGCGCCATATGTCAATCAAATTTCAGTATCAGTATCAGTATTTTTTACACGGAGGCGGCCAGGGACAGGCAATCCTGCAAATAAAAAAAGTAATTTACTCTGTCTTAAACATTGATTAGTAAAGAAATAAGAATATACAAGGTATATTTGAAATAAAAGCTTTAGGAAATAGCATTGTCATTATAGTGAGTTTACCATCACTTTAAGGTAGGAAACATCCGATTGGCTGATGTAATAAGCCAATCGGATTAAAAGAGCTGATTACTTTGGGGCAATGCCCCACAAAAAGCCCTTTTAAGGGCTGGTAAAAGAGCTGATTACTTTTGTAATTTAGTATAGGGTAGGGAATTTTATTATTTTGGGGGGCATTTTTTTTTTATTAGGGGGCTTAGACTAGGTGTAATTAGATTAAAATTCTTGTAATTCTTTTTATTTTTTGTAATTTAGTGTTTGTTTTTGTAATATAGTTTAGTTTATTTAATTGTATTTTAGTTTAGATCATTGTAGTTTATTTAATTAATTTATTGATAGTGTAGTGTTAGGTGTATTTGTAACTTAGGTTAGGATTTATTTTACAGGTAATTTTGTAATTATTTTAACTAGGTAGCTATTAAATAGTTATTAACTATTTAATAGCTATTGTACCTAGTTAAAATAAATACAAAGTTGCCTGTAACATAAATATAAATCCTAAAATAACTACAATGTAACTAATAGTTATATTGTAGCTATATTAGGGTTTATTTTATAGGTAAGTATTTATTTTTAAAAAGGAATAATGTATTTAATTATAGTAAATTTATTTAGATTGATTTAAATTATATTTAACTTAGGGCGGTGTTAGGGTTAGGGTTAGACTTAGGTTTAGGGGTTAATAACTTTATTATAGTAGCGGCGACGTTGGGGGCGGCAGATTAGGGGTTAATAATTGTAGGTAGGTTGCGGCGACGTTGGGGGGGCAGATTAGGGGTTAATAACATTTCTTATAGTGTTTGCGAGGCGGGATTGCGACGGTTTAGGGGTTAATACATTTATTATAGTGGCGGCGATGTCCGGTCGGCAGATTAGGGGTTAATAAGTGTAGGTAGGTGGCTTCGACGTTGGGGGGGGGGGGCAGATTAGGGGTTAATAAATATAATATAGTTGTCGGCGATGTTAGGGACAGCAGATTAGGGGTTTATAGCTATAATGTAGGTGGCGGCAATGTCATGTCGGCAGATTAGGTGTTAAATAATTTTATTATAGTGTTTGCGATGTGGGGGGCCATGGTTTAGGGGTTCATAGGCAGTTTATGGGTGTTAGTGTACTTTGTAGCACTGTAGTTAAGAGCTTTATGTTCCGGCGTTAGCCCATAAAACTCTTAACTACTGACTTTTTTATGCGGTTGGAGTCTTGGAGGTAGAGGCTGTACCGCTCACTTCTTCCAAGACTCGTAATACCGGCGTTAGGCAAATCCCATTAATAAGATAGGATGCGCAATTGACGTAAGGGGATTTGCGGTAGCCAAAAGTCGCGGAAGAAAAGTGAGCGGTACACCTGTACCTGCCATACTCGTAATACCAGCGGGCGTTAAAAAGCAGCGTTAGGACCCCTTAACGCTGCTTTTTAAGGCTAACGCAGAACTCTAAATCTAGGCGATTGCCGGTTTATTAGTACTATACTTTATACAATAGTTGAATACAATTCAATATCATGTAAGTTAATACTCCAATGTATAGGAAGTGAACCGGATATCCATAATAATAGACTGACTATGTATATAATCTTTGTGGTCTTTTAGGATATGACATGGTCGTTTGACTTAGAATGTAAACTTTGGTTGCAATTAAACCTATACATTATGATATTGTAGGACGTCAATGCGAATAACGTAATGCGAATAACATAATCTATATATATAGACAAGAGCTTACTACACAGTTAATACCTTTGTGGGATTGATGAATATCATAAAAATCTTAAAAATCTTACGGATCCCAATTATAGATCTAAGTAAACATATGAACTAACATTAATATAACTGGCTGATTCAGAATTAAGAATAGAATATATATCTATAGGCATTGACAGCTTAATACAGAGGGGAGAAGGGGTGTGTTTTGATGCTGTCATAGCATTACCGGATGAGAGCCAATGAATAATTAGATCCAGATTCACACCCACATCATGTCCTATGAGAAGACGAATATGTAGTGTGGGAGGAGCGATATGACGCTCCGGGTCCGGATTGGCTCTTATCAAGTAATAGGAGGTTTGAAAGGCCTCAGTACCCGTGACTTTGGCTTGTCAGTTAACATTGAGAAAGGCTGGTATTACGGCCGAAACGCATTTGTTTTAATAGTGTGTTTATCGTTTATCGTCTGTGACACCCCTGGCACCTGAAGCCGACGTATCCTGTTTTTCGGCCAGGAAACAGGGGGGTGTTTTGATGTTTTCTATATGGTGGTGGTGAAAGGTGTTTTGCAGGGTTTCCTGCGGTTTTATGTGTGATCATTATTAAAGGTTATGTTTTAGCCAAAAATACTCATACTATTAGGGTTTAGTGCTATTAGCCCCTATCCCTTTTTGTTCTCTCCTGTCTATGGGAGGGTTCTTTGCTTACATACTATATATAGTGGGGTAGCACCGGACAGTTTGGTTCATTCCCTTAGTTTATTATTAGTCGCAGTGCCAGTATCTAATTTTGTCTTGATATTATCATGATAGCTAGCAGACATGTACTTATACACATACATAACAACTTCACTAACATATTCCATGAGCACAGACACAAAAGTGCCCATATCAGCACAACAACCTCCCATACATTGCCAACTTGAGACATCAGTACGCATAGACACAAAAACATTAATAATAATTTGTATGTTTTGGAATATATTCAGTAAGACATATTAGAGAACAGACCACTAGTGAATGTCAGAAATATACAGCTTTATCAATGGAAACAGGAAACTCTCAACTTTAAATATCTCTGACTCTAACCATATTTATACTAGCATAAGTAGCAGTCTAATTTCAATCACAAAGCTCTGGATATTCCGTTATCACACATTCCCAGTCACTAACATTTCCCCAAAATCTTTTTCAGGTTGTATCAAGTCTCCATAGCTGGATGACATTGCCCTCCTCCAGTGGACACACCCACAAAACATCTTATGACAAGTCATTGTTGGCAAAGTTGGAGGAACGTAGCTAATTTTAGCTTAGTCTTTTGAAGCTGGAGATGTGCAGCTTGTATGCTGTGAAGTGGAAAAAAGTATTGTTGTGCCTTGTAAAGACGTTGTATGTGTCAAAACTGAGAGAGTGAGTTTCTGGGATATTGCATTTGATTTGCAGGCGTCAGGGAGCCGCTATTGCAATGCGGGAGACTCCCGGATCTTTCAGGAGAGTTGGGATGTCTGTGTTAATAAAAGGGAGACATTGGTGCAGCCACACCATCAACATTGTACCCATGCTGGTTTGGCAGATGCAACATTTTTACAGATACAATATTGCTATTCGATCAAAAATGATGAATATAGGCCCCCATTTATCAAATGCCCAGCGGACATGATATACTCCCGGGCACCTGTCCGCATAGAATCGTGGCTAGAAGGCAGCATCCACAGATATCAAATGCAGCCACTGGATCTGAAGAGGTTAAGAAGCAGTGGTCTTAAGACCGCTGCTTTTTAAAGGGACAGGAAACTCCAAAATTTTGTTTCATGATTTGGATAGAACATACAATTTTAAACAACTTTCCAGTCTACTTCTATTATCAAATTTGCTTTACTCTCTTGTTATCCTTTGCTGAAGGAACACCATTGCACTACTGGCAGCTAGCTGAACACATCTAGTTAGCCAATCACAAGAGACAAAAGTGTGCAGGCACCAATCAGCAGCTAGCTCCCACTGGTGTAGGATATGTACAATTCATCCATACTTGTGGGATATTCTCCTTCCTTACAGGAAGTGGCAAAGAGAGCACCCACAGCAGAGCTGTCTATATAGCTCCTCCCTTAGCTCCACCCCCCAGTCATTCTCTTTGCCTACTCTAAGTACTAGGAAGGGTAAAGTGAGTGTGGTGACAAAAATGTTAGTTTTTATTTTCTCAAGCAAAAGTATGTTATTTTAAATGGTACCGGTGTGTACTATTCACTCTCTGGCAGAAAAGGGATGAACTTGATTTCTGCAAGGAGGATGATGATCTTAGCACTTTGATGATCTTAGCACTTTGTAACTAAGATCCACTGCTGTTCTCACAAAGGCTGAGGAGTACAGGAAAACTTCAGTTGGGGGAACGGTTTGCATGCTAAACTGCATTGAGGTATGTTCAGTCATTTTTTTTCTAGACAGACTGTGATAATTCTAGAAAAGGCTGGCAATATCCCCATGAGGGAAGGGTAAGCTGTATTCAGACACTTAGTATGGAATCCCAGCTTGCATAAAGGGCTCATTTGTTACTGGTGACACTTAATAGAAAAAATGTTTTTTTATTGAACACAACGTTTTTTGAGGGACTTTAAGGGGTCATTGTGGCTTATTTAAGGGTTATTAACCCACATGGCTAGTTTAGAAACACTTTGGTGTGTTTCTTTTAGGCCCCACTAACATCGAGTGAGGTGGGAGGGGCCTATTTTCGCGCCTCAGTTGCGCAGTTTCTTTTACTCTGAAGACATCCAACTGCTTCTCCAGAGGGTCCTGCTGTGTTTGAGGGCCTAACAGAAGTTTTTCCCCCACATATCTATCCTAAAGGGCAGGTAGGCGCCACAGCAGAGCTGTGGCAAGGTGCTGAACGTTTTTATACCGGGTTTTGACGTTTGGACAATCCGGTTTTTACATTAAGGGGTTAATTGTTTATTTGTCTGGCTGTGCAAACTTACTAAGGCTTTATGATTCTACTGTAAAAATTTCGTAAAGTTTACTGCTTTTTTACACTGTTTTGCAGAGTTTGTGCATCTTTTTTTCTCTTAAAGGCACAGTACCGTTTTTTCTAAGTATTATTTACTTTGAATGAAGTGTTTTCCAAGCTTGCTTGTTTCATTACTAGCCTGTTTAACATGTCTGACATCAAGGAAAATCCTTGTTCAATGTGTTTAGAAGCCAATGTGGAATTCAGGTTTTGCCATTTTAGCACGCAGGGCGTTATGGCTTAAGTCCTGGTCTGCTGATGTGTCATCAAAATCGAAACTTTTGAACATCCCCTTCAAAGGAAATACCCTATTCAGGCCTGAACTGAAAGAGATTATTTCAGACATCACTGGAGGGAAAGGCCACGCCCTCCCTCAGGATAAAACAAATAAAATGAGGACCAAACAAAATAATTTTCGTTCCTTTCGGAACTTCAAGGGTGGTCCCGCTTCAGCTTCCCCTGCTGTAAAGCAAGAGGGGAATTTTGCCCAATCCAAGTCAGTCTGGAGACCTAACCAGGCTGGGAACAAGGGTAAACAGGCCAAGAAGCCTGCTGCTGCCTCCAAGACAGCATGAAGGGGTAGCCCCCGATCCGGGACCGGATCTAGTAGGGGGCAGACTCTCTCTCTTCGCTCAGGCTTGGGCAAGAGATGTTCACGATTCCTGGGCTTTAGAAATTGTGTCCCAAGGATATCTTCTGGACTTCAAAGACTCCCCCCCCAAAGGGGAGATTTCGCATTTCTCAATTGTCTGCAAACCAGACAAAGAGAGAGGCGTTCTTACGCTGTGTAGAAGACCTACATACCATGGGAGTGATCCGCCCAGTTCCAAAAGCGGAACAAGGGCTAGGTTTTTACTCAAACCTGTTTGTGGTTCCCAAAAAAGAGGGAACTTTCAGACCAATCTTGGATCTCAAAATTCTAAACAAATTCCTCAGAGTCCCATCATTCAAGATGGAGACTATTCGGACTATTCTACCTCTGATCCAGGAGGGTCAATATATGACTACCGTGCACTTAAAGGATGCGTATCTACACATCCCTATTCACAGAGATCATCATCAATTCCTCAGATTCGCCTTTCTGGACAGGCATTACCAGTTTGTGGCCCTTCCTTTCGGGTTGGCCACGGCTCCCAGAATTTTCACAAAGGTGCTAGGGTCCCTTTTGGCGGTTCTAAGACCACGGGACATAGCAGTGGCGTCTTATCTAGACGACATCTTAATTCAGGCGTCGACTTTCCAGCTAACCAAGTCTCACACGGACATCATGTTGGCTTTTCTGAGATCTCACGGGTGGAAGGTGAACATAAAAAGAGTTCTCTCTTCCTTCTCACAAGAGTTTCCTTCCTAGGGACTCTGATAGACTCGGTAGAAATGAAAATATTTCTTCTGTTAAGTGTGATCAGTCCACGGGTCATCATTACTTCTGGGATATTACTCCTCCCCAACAGGAAGTGCAAGAGGATTCACCCAGCAGAGTCGCACATAGCCCCTCCCCTCTACGTCACCCCCAGTCATTCTCTTGCACCCAACGACTAGATAGGATGTGTGAGAGGACTATGGTGATTTTATTTAGTTTTATTTCTTCAATCAAAAGTTTGTTATTTTTTAATAGCACCGGAGCGTGTTATTCCTTCTCTGGTAGAGTTTGAAGAAGAATCTACCAGAGTTTTTACTATGATTTTAGCCGGAGTTGTTAAGATCATATTGCTGTTTCTCGGCCATCTGAGGAGAGGTAAACTTCAGATCAGGGGACAGCGGGCAGTTTATTCTGCAAAGAGGTATGTAGCAGTTTTTATTTTCTAACAATGGAATTGCTGAGAAAATCCTGCCATACCGACATTATATCATGTATGTATAATTTACATTTTAGTATTCTGGAGAATGGTACTTCTCTGGAATTACACTGTGTATGTAAGACTTAGCCTAATAGGAATACAATAGGCTTTTTAATAACTCTTAATTATGTTAAACGTTTTTTGCTGGAATGTAAAATCGTTTTCATTTTCTGAGGTACTGGGTGAATAAAATGTTTGGGCACTATTTTTCCACTTGGCAGTTGCTGGATCTAATTATGACAGTTGTTTAATCTCTCTCACTGTTGTGTGTGAGGGGGTGGGACTTTTTTGGCGCTTTTGCTACGCATCAAAAATTTCAGTCAAAGCTCATTGTTTTTTCCTGCATGTTCCGGTTTATCTCTACAGAACCCAGGGATCTTCAAAGCTAATTTGAGGGAAGTAATCTAACAGAGCTGTAAGATTGTAGTTGACTGTGATAAAAAACGTTTATTCTTTAACTTTTTTATGCCTCAGGGTTAGTTATTTCTTGCTACTGGGTACAAGCCTTTGCTAAGTTGCATTTTGTTTTACTAAGCTGATTGATTTCATCTGTTATATATATTCAGTGCTTTTCAAGCATAGTTCGTTTTTTTTTTTTCATTGTATTTTACTTGTATAGTATTTCCAAATTGCAAGTTTATTTGCTAGTTTGTTAAACATGTCTGATTCAGAAGATGAGACCTGTACTATTTGTACTAAAGCCAAGGTGGAGCCCAATAGAAATTTATGTAATAACTGCATTGATGCTACATTAAATAAAAGTCAATCTGTACAAATTGAACAAATTTCACCAAACAACGAGGGGAGAGTTATGCCGACTAACTCGCCTCACGTGACAGTACCTGCATCTCCCGCTCGGGACGTGCGCGATATGGCAACGCCAAGTACATCTGGGCGGCCATTACAAATAACATTACAAGATATGGCTACTGTTATGACTGAGGTTTTGGCTAAATTACCAGAACTAAGGGGCAAGCGTGATCACTCTGGGGTAAGAACAGAGTGCGCTGATAATGTTAGAGCCATGTCAGATACTGCGTCACAACTTGCAGAGCATGAGGACGGAGAGCTTCATTCTGCGGCTGACGGTTCTGATCCAAACAGATTGGATTCAGATATTTCAAATTTAAATTTAAGCTGGAAAACCTCCGTGTTTTACTAGGGGAGGTGTTAGCGGCCCTGAATGATTGTAACACAGTTGCAATACCTGAGAAATTGTGTAGGTTGGATAAATATTTTGCTGTACCAACAAGTACTGACGTTTTTCCTATACCTAAAAGACTAACTGAAATTATTGCTAAGGAGTGGGATAGACCCGGTGTGCCGTTCTCACCCCCTCCAATATTTAGAAAGATGTTTCCAATAGACACCACCACACGGGATTTATGGCAAACGGTCCCTAAGGTGGAGGGAGCAGTTTCTACTTTAGCTAAACGTACCACTATCCCGGTAGAGGATAGCTGTGCCTTTTCAGATCCAATGGATAAAAAATTAGAGGGTTACCTTAAGAAAATGTTTGTTCAACAAGGTTTTATATTGCAACCCCTTGCATCCATTGCGCCGATCACGGCTGCAGCGGCATTCTGGATTGAGTCTCTAGAAGAGAATCTTGGTTCAGCTACGCTGGACGACATTTCAGACAGGCTTAGAGTACTTAAGCTATCTAATTCATTCATTTCGGAAGCCGTAGTACATTTAATTAAACTTACGGCTAAGAATTCCGGATTCGCCATTCAAGCGCGCAGAGCACTGTGGCTAAAATCCTGGTCAGCTGATGTAACTTCTAAGTCCAAATTACTTAATATACCTTTCAAGGGACAGACCTTATTTGGGCCTGGTTTGAAAGAAATTATCGCTGACATTACAGGAGGTAAGGGCCACGCCCTACCTCAAGACAAAGCCAAACCTAAGGCTAGACAGTCTAATTTTCGTTCCTTTCGGAATTTCAAAGCAGGAGCAGCATCAACTTCCACTACTCCAAAACAAGAAGGATCTGGTGCTCGCTACAGACAAGGCTGGAGACCTAACCAGTCCTGGAACAAAGGCAAGCAGGCCAGGAAACCTGCAGCTGCCACTAAAACAGCATGAATTGAGGGCCCCCGATCCGGGATCGGATCTAGTGGGGGGCAGACTTTCTCTCTTCGCCCAGGCTTGGGCAAGAGATGTCCAGGATCCCTGGGCGCTAGAGATAATATCTCAGGGATACCTTCTGGACTTCAAACACTCCCCTCCAAGAGAGAGATTTCATCTGTCAAGGTTGTCGACAGACCAAACAAAGAAAGAAGCGTTTCTACGCTGCATACAAGAACTATTGTTAATGGGGGTAATCCATCCAGTTCCACGGTCGGAACAGGGAAAAGGGTTTTACTCAAATCTGTTTGTGGTTCCCAAAAAAGAAGGAACTTTCAGACCAATCCTGGATTTAAAGATCCTAAACAAATTCCTAAGAGTTCCATCATTCAAAATGGAGACTATCCGGACAATTTTACCCATGATCCAAGAGGGTCAATACATGACCACAGTGGACTTAAAGGACGCTTACCTTCACATACCGATTCACAAAGATCATTACCGGTATCTAAGATTTGCCTTTCTAGACAGGCATTACCAGTTTGTAGCTCTTCCATTCGGATTGGCTACAGCTCCAAGAATCTTCACAAAGGTTCTAGGTGCTCTTCTGGCGGTACTAAGACCGCGGGGAATTTCGGTAGCTCCCTACCTAGACGACATTCTGATACAAGCTTCAAGCTTTCAAACTGCCAAGTCTCATACAGAGTTAGTACTGGCATTTCTAAGGTCACATGGATGGAAGGTGAACGAAAAGAAAAGTTCACTCGTTCCACTCACAAGAGTTCCCTTCCTGGGGACTCTTATAGATTCTGTAGAAATGAAGATTTACCTGACAGAGGACAGGTTAACAAGACTTCAAAGTGCTTGCCGCACCCTTCATTCCATTCAACACCCATCGGTGGCTCAATGCATGGAGGTAATCGGCTTAATGGTAGCGGCAATGGACATAGTGCCATTTGCTCGCTTACACCTCAGACCACTGCAATTGTGCATGCTGAGTCAGTGGAATGGGGATTACTCAGACTTGTCCCCTTCTCTGAATCTGGATCAAGAGACCAGAAATTCTCTTCTATGGTGGCTTTCTCGGCCACATCTGTCCAGGGGGATGCCTTTCAGCAGACCAGACTGGACAATTGTAACAACAGACGCCAGCCTTCTAGGTTGGGGTGCCGTCTGGAATTCTCTGAAGGCTCAGGGACAATGGAGTCAGGAGGAGAGTCTCCTGCCAATAAACATTCTGGAATTGAGAGCAGTTCTCAATGCCCTCCTGGCTTGGCCCCAGTTGACAACTCGGGAGTTCATCAGGTTTCAGTCGGACAACATCACGACTGTAGCTTACATCAACCATCAGGGAGGGACAAGAAGCTCCCTAGCAATGATGGAAGTATCAAAGATAATTCGCTGGGCAGAGTCTCACTCTTGCCACCTGTCAGCAATCTACATCCCGGGAGTGGAGAACTGGGAGGCGGATTTCTTAAGTCGTCAGACTTTTCATCCGGGGGAGTGGGAACTTCATCCGGAGGTCTTTGCCCAAATACTTCGACGTTGGGGCAAACCAGAGATAGATCTCATGGCGTCTCGACAGAACGCCAAGCTTCCTCGCTACGGGTCCAGATCCAGGGATCCGGGAGCAGTCCTAATAGATGCACTGACAGCACCTTGGGACTTCAGGATGGCTTATGTGTTTCCACCCTTTCCGATGCTTCCTCGATTGATTGCCAGAATCAAACAGGAGAGAGCATCAGTGATTCTGATAGCACCTGCATGGCCACGCAGGACTTGGTATGCAGACCTGGTAGACATGTCATCCTGTCCACCTTGGTCTCTACCTCTGAAACAGGACCTTCTGATACAGGGTCCTTTCAAACATCAAAATCTAACTTCTCTGAAGCTGACTGCTTGGAAATTGAACGTTTGATTTTATCAAAACGTGGGTTTTCTGAGTCAGTTATTGACACCTTAATACAGGCTAGGAAGCCTGTTACCAGAAAGATTTACCATAAAATATGGCGTAAATACCTATACTGGTGTGAATCCAAAGGTTACTCTTGGAGTAAGGTTAGGATTCCTAGGATATTATCTTTTCTACAAGAAGGTTTAGAAAAGGGGTTATCTACTAGTTCATTAAAGGGACAGATCTCAGCTCTGTCTATTCTGTTACACAAACGTCTGTCAGAAGTGCCAGATGTTCAGGCCTTTTGTCAGGCTTTAGCGAGGATTAAGCCTGTGTTTAAGACTGTTACTCCACCATGGAGTTTAAATCTTGTTCTAAACGTTTTACAGGGCGTTCCGTTTGAACCCCTCCATTCCATTGATATAAAGTTGTTATCTTGGAAAGTTCTATTTTTAATGGCTATTTCCTCGGCTCGAAGAGTCTCTGAGTTATCAGCCTTACACTGTGATTCTCCTTATTTGATTTTTCATTCGGATAAGGTAGTTCTGCGTACTAAACCTGGGTTCTTACCCAAGGTAGTCACTAACAGGAATATCAATCAAGAGATTGTTGTTCCTTCCTTGTGTCCAAATCCTTCTTCAAAGAAGGAACGCTTACTACATAATCTGGACGTAGTTCGTGCTCTTAAATTTTACTTACAGGCAACTAAGGAATTTCGACAAACGTCTTCTCTGTTTGTCGTGTACTCTGGGCAGAGGAGAGGTCAAAAGGCTTCGGCAACCTCTCTTTCCTTTTGGCTTCGTAGTATAATACGTTTAGCTTATGAGACTGCTGGACAGCAGCCTCCTGAAAGAATTACAGCCCATTCTACTAGAGCTGTGGCTTCCACTTGGGCCTTCAAGAATGAGGCCTCTGTTGAACAGATTTGCAAGGCTGCAACTTGGTCTTCGCTTCATACTTTTTCCAAATTTTACAAATTTGACACATTTGCTTCCTCGGAGGCTATTTTTGGGAGAAAGGTTCTTCAGGCAGTGGTTCCTTCTGTATAAAAGAGCCTGCCTATCCCTCCCGTCATCCGTGTACTTTTGCTTTGGTATTGGTATCCCAGAAGTAATGATGACCCGTGGACTGATCACACTTAACAGAAGAAAACATAATTTATGCTTACCTGATAAATTCCTTTCTTCTGTAGTGTGATCAGTCCACGGCCCGCCCTGTTTTTAAGGCAGGTACTTATTTTTAAATTATACTCCAGTCACCACTACACCCTTGGTTCCTCTTTTCTCGTTTGTCCTTGGTCGAATGACTGGGGGTGACGTAGAGGGGAGGGGCTATGTGCGACTCTGCTGGGTGAATCCTCGTGCACTTCCTGTTGGGGAGGAGTAATATCCCAGAAGTAATGATGACCCGTGGACTGATCACACTACAGAAGAAAGGAATTTATCAGGTAAGCATAAATTATGTTTTCTGACGGAGGTCAGAAAATCAAAACTCTTAACCACTTGCCGAGCTCTTCATTCCATTCCTCGGCCATCAGTGGCTCAGTGTTTGGAGGTAATCGGATTCATGGTAGCGGCAATGGACATAGTTCCTTTTGCCCGCCTACACCTCAGACCACTGCAACTATGCATGCTCAAACAGTGGAATGGGGATTATGCAGATTTATCTCCTCAAATACATCTGGATCAGGAGACCAGAGATTCTCTTCTCTGGTGGTTGTCTCAGGACCACCTGTCTCAGGGAATGTGTTTCCGCAGGCCAGAGTGGCTCATAGTAACGACAGATGCCAGCCTGCTAGGCTTGGGTGCAGTCTGGAACTCCCTGAAAGCACAGGGCTTATGGTCTCGGGAGGAAACTCTCCTCCCGATAAATATTCTAGAACTGAGAGCGATATTTAATGCGCTTCAGCCGTGGCCTCAGTTAGCTAGATTCCAGTCAGACAACATCACGACTGTAGCTTATATCAATCATCAAGGAGGACACGGAGTTCTCTAGCGATGATGGAAGTAACCAAAATAATCTGATGGGCGGAGACTCTTGCCATCTTTCAGCAATCCATATCCCAGGGGTAGAGAACTGGGAGGCGGATTTCCTAATTCCTCAGACTTTTCATCCGGGGGAGTGGGAGCTCCATCCGGAGGTATTTGCTCAGCTGACTCAGCTATGGGGTACACCAGAATTAGATCTGATGGCGTCCCGTCAGAACGCCAAGCTTCCTTGTTACGGGTCCAGGTCCTGGGATCCCCAGGCGGTACTGATAGATGCTCTAGCAGTGCCCTGGTCCTTCATTCTGGCCTATGTATTTCCACCGTTTCCTCTCCTCCCTCGTCTAGTTGCCAGAATCAAGCAGGAGAGAGCTTCGGTGATTCTGATAGCACCTGCGTGGCCACGCAGGACTTGGTATGCAGACCTAGTGGACATGTCATCTGTTCCACCGTGGACTCTGCCAATGAGGCAGGACCTTCTAATCCAAGGTCCATTCAAGCATCCAAATCTAATTTCTCTGCGTCTGACTGCTTGGAGATTGAACGCCTGATTTTATCAAAGCGTGGTTTCTCTGAGTCAGTCATTGATACCCTGATTCAAGCTAGAAAGCCTGTCATCAGGAAAATCTATCATAAGATTTGGCGCAAATATCTTTATTGGTGTGAAGCCAAGGGTTACTCATGGAGTAAAATTAGGATTCCTAGAATATTGTCTTTTCTCCAAGAAGGATTGGAGAAGGGATTATCAGCTAGCTCCTTAAAAGGACAGATTTCTATACTTTTACACAAACGTCTGGCAGATGTCCCAGACGTTCAAGCGTTTAGTCAGGCTTTAGTCAGAATCAAGCCTGTATTCAAACCTGTTGCTCCGCCATGGAGCCTAAACTTAGTTCTTAAAGTTCTTCAAGGGGTTCCGTTTGAACCTATGCATTCCATAGATATTAAGCTTCTCTCTTGGAAAGTTCTGTTTTTAGTAGCTATCTCTTCGGCTCGAAGAGTTTCTGAGTTATCTGCTTTACAGTGTGACTCACCTTATCTTGTTTTCCATGCAGATAATGTGGTTTTGCGTACCAAACCTGGATTCCTTCCTAAGGTTGTTTCTAATAGGAATATCAATCAGGAAATTGTTGTTCCTTCGCTGTGTCCTAATCCTTCTTCAAAGAAGGAATGTCTGTTGCACAATCTTGATGTGGTTCGTGCTTTAAAGTTCTACTTACAAGCAACCAAAGATTTCCGTCAAACATCTTCATTGTTTGTTGTTTATTCTGGTAAGCGGAGAGGCCAAAAGGCTACGGCTACCTCTCTCTTTCTTTTTAGCTGAAAAGCATCATCCGTTTGGCTTATGAGACTGCTGGCCAGCATCCTCCTGAAAGGATTACTGCTCATTCTACTAGAGCAGTAGCTTCCACATGGGCTTTTAAAAATGAGGCTTCTGTTGAACAGATTTGTAAGGTGGCGACTTGGTCTTCGCTTCATACTTTTTCCAAATTTTACAAATTCAATACTTTTGCTTCTTCAGAGGCTATTTTTGGGAGAAAGATTCTACAAGCAGTGGTGCCTTCCGTTTAAGGTACCTGTCTTGTCCCTCCCTTCATCCGTGTCCTAAAGCTTTGGTATTGGTATCCCACAAGTATGGATGAATCCATGGACTCGATACATCTTGCAAGAGAAAACAGAATTTATGCTTACCTGATAAATTTCTTTCTCTTGCGATGTATCGAATCCACGGCCCGCCCTGTTTAAAACAGGTAGTATATTTTTATTTAAAAAACTTCAGTCACCTCTGCACCCTATAGTTTCTCCTTTTTCTTCCAAGCCTTCGGTCGAATGACGGGGAGTGGTGCTAAGGGAGGAGCTATATAGACAGCTCTGCTGTGGGTGCTCTCTTTGCCACTTCCTGTAAGGAAGGAGAATATCCCACAAGTATGGATGAATCCGTGGACTCGATACATCGCAAGAGAAAGAAATTTATCAGGTAAGCATAAATTCTGTTTTTACCTCACAATCTCCTCAGCTCAGCAGAGTAAGTTCTGTGTAAAAAGTTATACTCGGCTGCTCACAGCTGCAGGTAAAAAATAAATAAAAAAAAATGAAGAAATGAACAGCAGCCAATCAGCATCAGCAGTGCTGAAGTCATGAACTCTTTTACTGTGATCTCATGAGATTTGACTTAACTCTCATGAGATTTCATAGTAAGCTGAATAGGGAAATAATATGAGAGTGCACGAGGCTCATCCCCTAAGCTGTCCCAGGACAGACATACTAAAATGCTGCTTAGAAATCCTTTACAATGGGATGTGGCTACTGAGAAACTTTTGAGGTAAAATATCTTTTTTACATAGAGATGTTCAGGTGATATTTTCTAGTCAGCTTTTTACAACTATACTGCATCACTTTCAAGTGTTTAAACATTTGGGTATTATGGCCCTTTAATAAAAGATGACCAAAACTAAAGACATAAAGATGCAAAATGAGGAAATATTCTAATGAGTTAGACCATTTTCTTATTACTATATTACTTGCATGTAACTATGTATTTAACACACTCAAGAAGGTTCAGCATAGTCAAAGTCAGCTTCAGAGTGCCCCAAAGCTGTACACAGCCAATTATTGGAATCTGCACTTGCATGATAGGCTGATTGGTGGAGGTTCATCTCCAGATTAGCAGTGTACTGCCACTCTTTAGCTTTCTTTAAAGAGACATAAACCCCCAATTTTTTCTTTTATGATTCAGATAGAACATACCATTTCAAACAACTTTCCAATTTATCCAATTTACTTCTGTTATCAATTTTGCTTCATTCTCCTGGTATCCTATATTGAAGGAGCAGCAATGCACTGCTGGAAACTAGCTAAACACATAGGTAAGCTAATGGCAAGGGACATATATGTGCAGCCACCAATCAGCAGCTAGCTTCAACCTCCTGAGCCTACCTAGGTATGCTTTTCAACAAAGGATAGCAAGAGAACTAAGCAAATTAGATAAAATAAGTAAATTGGAAAGTTGTTTAAAATGATATGCTTTGGGAGGTGACTTTAATCTAACACCAACGCCTACTTGATAGGATGTGGTTGCCAAAAGAGGGCAGTCTATGTTTTAAAAATAGAAACCCCCAAGCTAACAAAGCTATCCAAAATTCAAAATTTAAACCTAAACTAATACCCCTATAAAAATAAAAATTCCCCCCAATAGCTCTTAAAAGGGCCTTTTGTAGGGCATTGCCCTATGATAAACAGCTCTTTTACCTCTAAAAAATACTAAGTCCCCCCTAACAGTAAAACGTCTCACCCACCAAACCCTCCAAAATAAAAAAAACTAACACTTAAAAAAAACTAAACTACCCATTGCCCCTAAAGGGGCATTTGTATGGACATTGCTGCGTTCCCGATGCCTGGATCCTCAGCGGCATGGAGGCTCCTCTTCATCAGATGTCCGTCGTAGACTGAAGATTGAATGCAAGGTACCCCAATCAATTTGGGGTACCTTGCATTCCTATTGGCTGAAATTTTGAAATCAGTCAATAGGATTAGAGCTACTGAAATCATATTGGCGGTTCAAATCAGCTAATAAGATTACAGTAGCTCTCATCCTATTGGCTGATTTCAAAATGTCAGCCAATAGGAATGCAAGGTACCCCAATACATATGGGGTACCTTGCATTCAATTCTTCAATGTGCGACGGGCGATAGCATGAAGAGGAGCCTCCACGCCGCTGAGGACAGCCGCTGTTGAGGATCCAGGCATCGGGAACACTGCTCCGCGCCGCCTTCACTCCGGATGAAGATAGAAGATGATAGATCCGTCTGGAAGAAGACCTCCGCCGGACTTCAGGAACAGTAAGTACCTTTTGGGACTTAGGTGTAGGCTTTTTTATTTTCATTTTTGGGGTGTGTTTTTTTTAGATTAGGGGGTTTTTGGGCTTGAAAAAGAGCTGATTGCCCTTTTAAGGTCAGTAAAAGAGATGAATGCCCTTTTAAGGGCAATGCCCATACAAATGCCCCTTTAGGGGCAATGGGTAGTTTAGTTTTTTTTAGTGTTAGGTTTTTTTATTTTGGAAGGTTAGGTGGGTGGGGGGGGGGTTTACTGTTAGGGGGACTTAGTTTATTTTAGAGGTAAAAGAGGTATTTAACTTAGGGCAATGCCCTACAAAAGACCCTTTTAAGGGCTATTGGTAGTTTAGACTTTTTTTTATTTTGAGGGGGCTTTTTTATTTTCTAACGGCTAGATTTAGAGTTTTGTCGGTAAGGACCCGCGTAGCTAACGCCGGCTTTTTTCTGGCCACACCATAAAAATAACTCTGGTATTGAGAGTCCACATAAAGGCTGCGTTAGGCTCCAAAAAAGGAGCGTAGAGCATATTTAACGCAGCTTCAACTCTCGATACCAGAGTTGCTTACGGACGCGGCCAGCCTCAAAAACGTGCTCATGCACGATTCCCCCATAGGAAACAATGGGGCTGTTTGAGCTGAAAAAAAACCTAACACCTGCAAAAAAGCCGCGTTCAGCTCCTAACGCAGCCCCATTGTTTGCTATGGGGAAACACTTCCTACGTCTGCACCTAACACCCTAACATGTACCCCGAGTCTAAACACCCCTAGCCTTACACTTATTAACCCCTAATCTGCCGCCCCCGCTATCGCTGACACCTGCATATTATTTTTAACCCCTAATCTGCCGCTCCGTAAACCGCAGCTACTTACATTATCCTTATGTACCCCTAATCTGCTGCCCCTAACACCGCCGACCCCTATATTATATTTATTAACCCCTAATCTGCCCCCCACAACGTCGCCTCCACCTGCCTACACTTATTAACCCCTAATCTGCCGAGCGGACCACACCGCTATCATAATAAAGTTATTAACCCCTAATCCGCCTCACTAACCCTATAATAAATAGTATTAACCCCTAATCTGCCCTCCCTAACATCGCCGACACCTAACTTCAATTATTAACCCCTAATCTGCCGACCGGAGCTCACTGCTATTCTAATAAATGTATTAACCCCTAAAGCTAAGTCTAACCCTAACACTAACACCCCCTAACTTAAATATAATTTAAATCTAACGAAATTAATTAACTCTTATTAAATAAATTTTCTTCTGTTAAGTGTGATCAGTCCACGGGTCATCATTACTTCTGGGATATTAACTGCTCCCCCACAGGAAGTGCAAGAGGATTCACCCAGCAGAGCTGCCACACAGCTCCTCCCCTCTACGTCACCCCCAGTCATTCTCTTGCACCCAACGACTAGATAGGATGTGTGAGAGGACTATGGTGATATATTTAGTTTTTATATCTTCAATCAAAAGTTTGTTATTTTATAATAGCACCGGAGTGTGTTATTCCTTCTCTGGTAGAATTTGAAGAAGAATCTACCTGAGTTTTTTCTATGATTTTAGCCGGAGTAGTTAAGATCATATTGCTGTTTCTCGGCCATCTGAGGAGAGGTAAACTTCAGATCAGGGGACAGCAGGCAGATTAATCTGCAAAGAGGTATGTAGCAGTTTATTATTTTCTGACATGGAATTGATGAGAAAATCCTGCCATACCGTTATAATGTAAACTCAGCCTTGAATGCAGTAGATGTAGCTGATATCAGGCTGTCATGTATGTATATTTTACACTTCAGTTTTCTGGGGAATGGTACTTCCTGGTTTTTAGACTGTATACATAGACTTAACCTAATTTGCAGGGACTTGCAATAGGTTTTAAATGACAATTAATTATTGAGGTAAAACGTTTTTTTGCTGGCATGTAAAAACGTTTTTTTCTCTGAGGTACTGGGTGAAAAAATGTTTTGGGCACTATTTTTCCACTTGGCAATAGTTTTGATTTAAATTAGAGCAGTTCACTGATCCCTCTCACTGTTATGTGTGTGGGGGAGGGGCCGTTTTTGGAGCTTTTACTATGCATCAAAAAAACTCAGTCAGAGGTTCATTTTCTTCCTGCATGATCCGGTTCATCTCTACAGAGTTCAGGGATCTCCAAAGCCTTTTTTGAGGGAAGTAATCATTACAGCAGAGCTGTGCTGATTGTATTGACTGTGATAAAAAAAAAACAAAAAAAAAACAAAAAAAAACGTTTATTTGTGTATTTTTTTCTGCTGCCTGGGTTAGTTATCATTGCTGAGGGGAACAATCCTTTGCTAAAACTGTATATTCTGACAAAGATTGATGCTATAACTTAATTATTTTAACTGTTATAATTTTTTTCTGTGCTTCTTAAAGGCACAGTTCGTTTTCATATTATTTGTAAATTACTTTGAAAAGTATTTCCAAGTTGCTGTTTATTTGCTAGTGTGTTAAACATGTCTGATTCAGAGGAATATCTCTGTGCTATATGTGTTAATGCCAAAGTGGAGCCCAAAAGAAATTTATGTACTAAATGTATTGATGCTACTTTAAAAAACAGTCAATCTGTACAAATTGAACATATTTCACCAAACAACGAGGGGAGAGTTATGCCGACTAACTCGCCTCACGTGTCAGTACCTGCATCTCCCGCTCAGGAGGTGCGTGATATTGTAGCGCCGAGTACATCTGGGCGGCCATTACAAATCACATTACAAGATATGGCTACTGTTATGACTGAAGTTTTGGCTAAACTACCAGAACTAAGAGGTAAACGTGATCACTCTGGGGTGAGAACAGAGTGCGCTGATAATGCAAGGGCCATGTCTGATATTGCGTCACAGTTTGCAGAACGTGAAGACGGAGAGCTTCATTCTGTGGGTGACGGTTCTGATCCAAATAAACTGGACTCAGACATTTCAAATTTTAAATTTAAGCTTGAGAACCTCCGTGTGTTACTAGGGGAGGTATTAGCGGCTCTGAATGATTGTAACACAGTTGCAATCCCAGAAAAAATGTGTAGGTTGGATAAATATTTTGCGGTACCGACGAGTACTGACGTTTTTCCTATACCTAAGAGACTTACTGACATTGTTACTAAGGAGTGGGATAGACCCGGTGTGCCTTTCTCACCCCCTCCTATATTCAGAAAAATGTTTCCAATAGACGCCGCCACACGGGACTTATGGCAAATGGTCCCTAAGGTGGAGGGAGCAGTTTCTACTTTAGCTAAGCGTACCACTATCCCAGTGGAGGATAGCTGTGCTTTTTCAGATCCAATGGATAAAAAATTAGAGGGTTACCTTAAGAAAATGTTTGTTCAACAAGGGTTTATATTGCAACCTCTTGCATGTATTGCGCCTGTCACGGCTGCAGCAGCATTTTGGTTTGAGTCTCTGGAAGAGACACTTCAATCATCCACACTAGATGACATCACACACAAACTTAAATTCCTTAAGTTAGCTAATTCATTTATTTCAGATACCGTAGTACATTTAACTAAACTTGCGGCTAAAAATTCAGGATTCGCCATTCAGGCACGCAGAGCTCTGTGGCTGAAATCCTGGTCAGCTGATGTTACGTCTAAATCTAAATTGCTTAATATTCCTTTCAAAGGGCAGACCTTATTCGGGCCCGGCTTGAAAGAGATTATTGCTGACATTACAGGAGGTAAAGGTCATGCCCTGCCTCAGGACAAGGCCAAAGCCAAGGCTAGACAGTCCAATTTTCGTTCCTTTCGTAATTTCAAAGCAGGAGCAGCATCAACTTCCTCTGCACCAAAACAGGAAGGAGCTGTTGCTCGCTACAGACAAGGCTGGAAACCTAACCAGTCCTGGAACAGGGGCAAACAGGCCAGAAAACCTGCTGCTGCCCCTAAGACAGCATGAATTGAGGGCCCCCGATCCGGGACCGGATCTAGTGGTGGGCAGACTTTCCCTCTTCGCCCAGGCTTGGGCAAGAGATGTTCAGGATCCCTGGGCGTTAGAGATCATATCTCAGGGATACCTTCTGGACTTCAAATCCTCTCCCCCAAGAGGGAGATTTCATCTGTCAAGGTTGTCAACAAACCTAACAAAGAAGGAAGCGTTTCTACGCTGCGTACAAGATCTTTTATTAATGGGAGTGATCCATCCAGTTCCGCGGTTGGAACAAGGACAAGGGTTTTACTCAAATCTGTTTGTAGTTCCCAAAAAAGAGGGAACCTTCAGGCCAATCTTGGATTTAAAGATCCTAAACAAATTCCTAAGAGTTCCATCGTTCAAGATGGAAACTATTCGAACAATTTTGCCCATGATCCAAGAGGGTCAGTACATGACCACAGTGGATTTAAAGGATGCTTACCTTCACATACCGATTCACAGAAGTCATTACCGGTATCTAAGGTTTGCCTTTTTAGACAGGCATTACCAGTTTGTAGCTCTTCCATTCGGACTGGCTACGGCTCCAAGAATCTTCACAAAGGTTCTGGGCACTCTTCTGGCGGTACTAAGACCGCGAGGAATTTCAGTAGCTCCATACTTAGACGACATACTGATACAAGCTTCAAGCTTTCAAACTGCCAAGTCTCATACAGAGATAGTACTGGCATTTCTAAGGTCGCATGGATGGAAAGTGAACGAAGAGAAAAGTTCTCTCTTTCCACTCACAAGAGTTCCCTTCCTGGGGACTCTGATAGATTCTGTAGAAATGAAGATTTACCTGACAGAGGACAGGTTAACAAAACTTCAAAATGCATGCCGTGTCCTTCATTCCATTCAACACCCGTCAGTAGCTCAATGCATGGAGGTAATCGGACTAATGGTAGCAGCAATGGACATAGTTCCTTTTGCACGCCTACATCTCAGACCACTGCAACTGTGCATGCTAAGTCAGTGGAATGGGGATTACTCAGATTTGTCCCCCACTCTAAATCTGAATCAAGAGACCAGAAATTCTCTTCTATGGTGGCTTTATCGGCCACATCTGTCCAGGGGAATGCCATTCAGCAGGCCAGACTGGTCAATTGTAACAACAGACGCCAGCCTACTAGGTTGGGGCGCTGTCTGGAATTCTCTGAAGGCTCAGGGACTATGGAATCAGGAGGAGAGTCTCCTTCCAATAAACATTCTGGAATTGAGAGCAGTCCTCAATGCTCTTCTGGCTTGGCCCCAGTTAACAACTCAGGGGTTCATCAGGTTCCAGTCGGACAACATCACGACTGTAGCTTATATCAACCATCAGGGAGGGACAAGAAGCTCCCTAGCAATGATGGAAGTATCGAAGATAATTCGCTGGGCAGAGTCTCACTCTTGCCACCTGTCTGCAATCCACATCCCGGGAGTGGAGAACTGGGAGGCGGATTTCTTAAGTCGTCAGACTTTTCATCCGGGGGAGTGGGAACTTCATCCAGAGGTCTTTGCCCAAATACTTCGACGTTGGGGCAAACCAGAGATAGATCTCATGGCGTCTCGACAGAACGCCAAGCTTCCGCGCTACGGGTCCAGATCCAGGGATCCGGGAGCGATCCTGATAGATGCCTTGACAGCACCATGGACCTTCAGGATGGCTTATGTGTTTCCACCTTTCCCGATGCTTCCTCGATTGATTGCCAGAATCAAACAGGAGAAAGCATCAGTGATTCTAATAGCGCCTGCATGGCCACGCAGGACTTGGTATGCAGATCTGGTGGACATGTCATTCTGTCCACCTTGGTCGTTACCTCTGAAACAGGACCTTCTGATTCAGGGTCCTTTCAAACATCAAAATCTAACTTCTCTGAAGCTGACTGCTTGGAAATTGAACGCTTGATCTTATCAAAGCGTGGTTTTTCTGAGTCAGTTATTGATACCTTAATACAGGCTAGGAAGCCTGTTACCAGAAAGATTTACCATAAAATATGGCGTAAATACCTATATTGGTGCGAATCCAAAGGTTACTCTTGGAGTAAGGTTAGGATTCCTAGGATATTGTCTTTTCTACAAGAAGGTTTAGAAAAGGGGTTATCCGCTAGTTCCTTAAAGGGACAGATCTCAGCTCTGTCCATTCTGTTACACAAGCGTCTGTCAGAAGTTCCAGACGTTCAGGCTTTTTGTCAGGCTTTGGCCAGGATTAAACCTGTGTTTAAAGCTGTGGCTCCACCATGGAGTTTAAACCTTGTTCTTAACGTTTTACAGGGCGTTCCGTTTGAACCCCTTCATTCCATTGATATAAAGTTGTTATCTTGGAAAGTTCTATTTTTAATGGCTATTTCCTCGGCTCGAAGAGTCTCTGAGTTATCAGCCTTACATTGTGATTCTCCTTATTTGATTTTTCACTCGGATAAGGTAGTTCTGCGTACTAAACCTGGGTTCTTACCTAAGGTAGTCACTAACAGGAATATCAATCAGGAGATTGTTGTTCCATCCTTGTGCCCAAATCCTTCTTCGAGGAAGGAACGTCTTTTGCACAATCTGGATGTAGTTCGTGCCCTTAAATTTTATTTACAGGCAACTAAAGATTTTCGACAAACGTCTTCCCTGTTTGTCGTTTACTCTGGTCAGAGGAGAGGTCAAAAGGCTTCTGCTACCTCTCTCTCTTTTTGGCTTCGTAGCATAATTCGTTTAGCTTATGAGACTGCTGGACAGCAGCCTCCTGAAAGAATTACAGCTCATTCCACTAGAGCTGTGGCTTCCACTTGGGCCTTTAAGAATGAGGCCTCTGTTGAACAGATTTGCAAGGCTGCAACTTGGTCTTCGCTTCATACTTTTTCCAAATTTTCCAAATTTGACACTTTTGCTTCCTCGGAGGCTATTTTTGGGAGAAAGGTTCTTCAGGCAGTGGTTCCTTCTGTATAAAGAGCCTGCCTATCCCTCCCGTCATCCGTGTACTTTTGCTTTGGTATTGGTATCCCAGAAGTAATGATGACCCGTGGACTGATCACACTTAACAGAAGAAAACATAATTTATGCTTACCTGATAAATTCCTTTCTTCTGTAGTGTGATCAGTCCACGGCCCGCCCTGTTTTTTTTAAGGCAGGTAAATATTTTTTAAATTATACTCCAGTCACCACTACACCCTTGGCTTCTCCTTTCTCGTTGGTCCTTGGTCGAATGACTGGAGGTGACGTAGAGGGGAGGAGCTGTGTGGCAGCTCTGCTGGGTGAATCCTCTTGCACTTCCT
Organism: Bombina bombina; assembly: GCF_027579735.1. Taxonomy (NCBI): domain Eukaryota; kingdom Metazoa; phylum Chordata; class Amphibia; order Anura; family Bombinatoridae; genus Bombina; species Bombina bombina. The sequence goes on along the minus strand of NC_069504.1, from coordinate 851,014,486 downwards.
GTGGGGGAGCAGTTAATATCCCAGAAGTAATGATGACCCGTGGACTGATCACACTACAGAAGAAAGGAATTTATCAGGTAAGCATAAATTATGTTATTCCTATTTAAAGCTAAATACTTACCTGTAAAATAAATCCTAATATAGCTACAATATAAATTATAATTATATTATAGCTATTTTAGGATTAATATTTATTTTACAGGTAACTTTGTATTTATTTTAACCAGGTACAATAGCTATTATATGTTGGGCAAAAAGAGGCTGCTTCTTGGGTGGTAACTAGCCATAGAACAAGCTATTATGCTATTGTTCGTTTCCAGGTTGAGCGCTTCTCTCTTTTTTATTTATGCAAATTATGACATTTTGGGAAGTCTCCCTAAGTGTGATGCGGGAATCCAGACGTGGACCCGTTGCTCAGTGTGCCTAGAGGGATATGGCTGCACCTCACTGACGAGGCCCACAATAGGCCGAAACGTACGTCTGGGGTTTTGCTGTTTCTCTTGTTCAGAGAAGGATTGCCTGGTATTTCGGGGCTGGACTGTACTGTGAAGTCAGGATCAGACTGATATGCTTCAGGAAAGTTTTTCTCTGTGAAAGGCACATGTTGGGCAAAAAGAGGCTGCTTCTTGGGTGGTAACTAGCCATAGAACAAGCTATTATGCTATTGTTCGTTTCCAGGTTGAGCGCTTCTCTCTTTTTTATTTATGCAAATTATGACATTTTGGGAAGTCTCCCTAAGTGTGATGCGGGAATCCAGACGTGGACCCGTTGCTCAGTGTGCCTAGAGGGATATGGCTGCACCTCACTGACGAGACCCACAATAGGCCGAAACGTACGTCTGGGGTTTTGCTGTTTCTCTTGTTCAGAGAAGGATTGCCTGGTATTTCGGGGCTGGACTGTACTGTGAAGTCAGGATCAGACTGATATGCTTCAGGAAAGTTTTTCTCTGTGAAAGGCACATGTTGGGCAAAAAGAGGCTGCTTCTTGGGTGGTAACTAGCCATAGAACAAGCTATTATGCTATTGTTCGTTTCCAGGTTGAGCGCTTCTCTCTTTTTTATTTATGCAAATTATGACATTTTGGGAAGTCTCCCTAAGTGTGATGCGGGAATCCAGACGTGGACCCGTTGCTCAGTGTGCCTAGAGGGATATGGCTGCACCTCACTGACGAGGCCCACAATAGGCCGAAACGTACGTCTGGGGTTTTGCTGTTTCTCTTGTTCAGATAAGGATTGCCTGGTATTTCGGGGCTGGACTGTACTGTGAAGTCAGGATCAGACTGATATGCTTCAGGAAAGTTTTTCTCTGTGAAAGGCACATGTTGGGCAAAAAGAGGCTGCTTCTTGGGTGGTAACTAGCCATAGAACAAGCTATTATGCTATTGTTCGTTTCCAGGTTGAGCGCTTCTCTCTTTTTTATTTATGCAAATTATGACATTTTGGGAAGTCTCCCTAAGTGTGATGCGGGAATCCAGACGTGGACCCGTTGCTCAGTGTGCCTAGAGGGATATGGCTGCACCTCACTGACGAGGCCCACAATAGGCCAAAACGTACGTCTGGGGTTTTGCTGTTTCTCCTGTTCAGAGAAGGATTGCCTGGTATTTCGGGGCTGGACTGTACTGTGAAGTCAGGATCAGACTGATATGCTTCAGGAAAGTTTTTCTCTGTGAAAGGCACATGTTGGGCAAAAAGAGGCTGCTTCTTGGGTGGTAACTAGCCATAGAACAAGCTATTATGCTATTGTTCGTTTCCAGGTTGAGCGCTTCTCTCTTTTTTATTTATGCAAATTATGACATTTTGGGAAGTCTCCCTAAGTGTGATGCGGGAATCCAGACGTGGACCCGTTGCTCAGTGTGCCTAGAGGGATATGGCTGCACCTCACTGACGAGGCCCACAATAGGCCGAAACGTACGTCTGGGGTTTTGCTGTTTCTCTTGTTCAGAGAAGGATTGCCTGGTATTTCGGGGCTGGACTGTACTGTGAAGTCAGGATCAGACTGATATGCTTCAGGAAAGTTTTTCTCTGTGAAAGGCACATGTTGGGCAAAAAGAGGCTGCTTCTTGGGTGGTAACTAGCCATAGAACAAGCTATTATGCTATTGTTCGTTTCCAGGTTGAGCGCTTCTCTCTTTTTTATTTATGCAAATTATGACATTTTGGGAAGTCTCCCTAAGTGTGATGCGGGAATCCAGACGTGGACCCGTTGCTCAGTGTGCCTAGAGGGATATGGCTGCACCTCACTGACGAGGCCCACAATAGGCCGAAACGTACGTCTGGGGTTTTGCTGTTTCTCTTGTTCAGAGAAGGATTGCCTGGTATTTCGGGGCTGGACTGTACTGTGAAGTCAGGATCAGACTGATATGCTTCAGGAAAGTTTTTCTCTGTGAAAGGCACATGTTGGGCAAAAAGAGGCTGCTTCTTGGGTGGTAACTAGCCATAGAACAAGCTATTATGCTATTGTTCGTTTCCAGATTGAGCGCTTCTCTCTTTTTTATTTATACAATAGCTATTAAATAGTTAAGAACTATTTAATAGTTAAAATAATTACAAAATTACCTGTAAAATAAATCCTAACCTAAGTTACAATTAAACCTAACACTATACTATCATTAAATTAATTAAATAAAATACCTACAATTACCTACAATTAAACCTAACACTACACTATCAATACATTAATTAAATACAATACCTACAAATAACTACAATGAAATAAACTAACTAAAGTACAAAAAATAAAAAAGAACTAAGTTACAAAAAATAAAAAAATATTTACAAACATAAGAAAAATATTACAACAATTTTAAACTAATTACACCTACTCTAAGCCCCCTAATAAAATAACAAAGAGCCCCAAAATAAAAAATGCCCTACCCTATTCTAAATTACTAAAGTTCAAAGCTCTTTTACCTTACCAGCCCTGAACAGGGCCCTTTGCGGGGCATGCCCCAAGAAGTTCAGCTCTTTTGCCTGTAAAAAAAACCATACAATACCCCCCCCCAACATTACAACCCACCACCCACATACCTCTAATCTAACCCAAACCCCCCTTAAATAAACCTAACACTAAGCCCCTGAAGATCATCCTACCTTGTCTTCACCTCACCGGGTATCACCGATCGGTCCTGGCTCCAAAATCTTCATCCAACCCAAGCGGGGGCTGGCGATCCATCATCCGGTGGCTGAAGAGGTCCAGAAGAGGCTCCAAAGTCTTCATCCTATCCGGGAAGAAGAGTACATCCGGACCGGCAACCATCATCTTCCAAGCGGCATCTTCTATCTTCATCCGATGAGGACCGGCTCCATCCTGAAGACCTCCACCGCGGACCCATCTTCATCCGGCGACGTCCAACTGAAGAATGACGGTTCCTTTAAGGGACGTCATCCAAGATGGCGTCCCTCGAATTCCGATTGGCTGATAGGATTCTATCAGCGAATCAGAATTAAGGTAGGAAAATTCTGATTGGCTGATCGGATCAGCCAATCAGATTGAGCTCGCATTCTATTGGCTGTTCCGATCAGCCAATAGAATGCGAGCTCAATCTGATTGGCTGATCGGATCAGCCAATCGGATTGAACTTGATTCTGATTGGCTGATTCCATCAGCCAATCAGAATATTCCTACCTTAATTCCGATTGGCTGATAGAATCCTATCAGCCAATCGGAATTCGAGAGACGCCATCTTGGATGACGTCCCTTAAAGGAACCGTCATTCTTCAGTTGGACGTCGCCGGATGAAGATGGGTCCGCGGTGGAGGTCTTCAGGATGGAGCCGGTCCTCATCGGATGAAGATAGAAGATGCCGCTTGGAAGATGATGGTTGCCGGTCCGGATCTACTCTTCTTCCCGGATAGGATGAAGACTTTGGAGCCTCTTCTGGACCTCTTCAGCCACCGGATGATGGATCGCCAGCCCCCGCTTGGGTTGGATGAAGATTTTGGAGCCAGGACCGATCGGTGATACCCGGTGAGGTGAAGACAAGGTAGGATGATCTTCAGGGGCTTAGTGTTAGGTTTATTTAAGTGGGGTTTGGGTTAGATTAGGGGTATGTGGGTGGTGGGTTGTAATGTTGGGGGGGGTATTGTATGGTTTTTTTTACAGGCAAAAGAGCTGAACTTCTTGGGGCATGCCCCGCAAAGGGCCCTGTTCAGGGCTGGTAAGGTAAAAGAGCTTTGAACTTTAGTAATTTAGAATAGGGTAGGGCATTTTTTATTTTGGGGCTCTTTGTTATTTTATTAGGGGGCTTAGAGTAGGTGTAATTAGTTTAAAATTGTTGTAATATTTTTCTTATGTTTGTAAATATTTTTTTATTTTTTGTAACTTAGTTCTTTTTTATTTTTTGTACTTTAGTTAGTTTATTTCATTGTAGTTATTTGTAGGTATTGTATTTAATTAATGTATTGATAGTGTAGTGTTAGGTTTAATTGTAGGTAATTGTAGGTATTTTATTTAATTAATTTAATGATAGTGTAGTGTTAGGTTTAATTGTAACTTAGGTTAGGATTTATTTTACAGGTAATTTTGTAATTATTTTAACTAGGTAGCTATTAAATAGTTCTTAACTATTTAATAGCTATTGTACCTGGTTAAAATAAATACAAAGTTACCTGTAAAATAAATATAAATCCTAAAATAGCTATAATATAATTATAATTTATATTGTAGCTATATTAGGATTTATTTTACAGGTAAGTATTTAGCTTTAAATAGGAATAATTTATTTAATAAGAGTTAATTAATTTCGTTAGATTTAAATTATATTTAAGTTAGGGGGGTGTTAGTGTTAGGGTTAGACTTAGCTTTAGGGGTTAATACATTTATTAGAATAGCGGTGAGCTCCGGTCGGCAGATTAGGGGTTAATAATTGAAGTTAGGTGTCGGCGATGTTAGGGAGGGCAGATTAGGGGTTAATACTATTTATTATAGGGTTAGTGAGGCGGATTAGGGGTTAATAACTTTATTATAGTAGCGGTGCGGTCCGCTCGGCAGATTAGGGGTTAATAAGTGTAGGCAGGTGGAGGCGACGTTGAGGGGGGCAGATTAGGGGTTAATAAATATAATATAGGGGTCGGCGGTATTAGGGGTACATAAGGATAACTTAAGTAGCGGCGCTTTGCGGTCGGCAGATTAGGGGTTAATTATTGTAGGTAGCTGGCTGCGACGTTGTGGGGGGCAGGTTAGGGGTTAATAAATATAATATAGGGGTCGGTGGTGTTAGGGGCAGCAGATTAGGGGTACATAAGGATAACGTAGGTGGCGGTCGGCAGATTAGGGGTTAAAAAAATTTAATCGAGTGGCGGCGATGTGGGAGGGCCTCGGTTTAGGGGTACATAGGTAGTTTATGGGTGTTAGTGTACTTTAGAGTACAGTAGTTAAGAGCTTTATGAACCGGCGTTAGCCCAGAAAGCTCTTAACTACTGACTTTTTTCTGCGGCTGGAGTTTTGTCGTTAGATTTCTAACGCTCACTTCAGACACGACTCTAAATACCGGAGTTAGAAAAATCCCATTGAAAAGATAGGATACGCAATTGACGTAAGGGGATCTGCGGTATGGAAAAGTCGCGGCTCAAAAGTGAGCGTTAGACCCTTTTTTGAGTGACTCCAAATACCGGAGGTAGCCTAAAACCAGCGTTAGGAGCCTCTAACGCTGGTTTTCACGGCTACCGCCAATCTCCAAATCTAGGCCATAGGGATTAGGTATAAAAAATATTATTTTTGATAAAAAAAAAATTTTTTCTGTAATGTTAGATTTTTTTATTTTTTGTAATTGAATGTTAGTTTTTTTTATTTTAATTGTAATTTAGTAGTAATTGGGCTTAATTTAGGGGGTGTTAGGTTAGGGCGCTTAGTAATTAAATTAGTTATTTGCGTTTTTGGGGAGGTTGGCGGTATAGGGGTTAATAGGGTTATTTTGGTGGTTTAGGGGTTAATTAGGGTGCGATGTGAGGGGTTGGTGGATTAGGGGTTAATAACTTTATTGTTTTGCGATGTGGGGGTTGACGGTTTAGGTGTTCGTTTGTTAATACTTCGTGTGGGAGCTAAGTGTTTTTTTTGTTATACTTCGTGTGTGCGGTTACGTGTTTTTATTTTTATTTCTTGCGGGCGGTTTACGTGTTTTTTAGTTATTTTGTGCGGTTGCGTGTTTTTTAGTTATTTTGTGCGGTTGCGTGTTTTTTTTTTATTTTTTTAAGGATTCGGGTTTGCCTACGCTGCATCCAGGTGGATTCCCAAAATGGCCCTGCCATTTTCGGAATCCACCGGGATGCAGCTATGTTGCATCCAGGTGGAATATTTTGGCTGCACGTGCAGCCAACATTCCTTTGAGAATGCGTGCGCAACTGGCGATGGACGCATTACAAACGTGATTATACTATAGATAGACAGCTAAGATAAAAGGGCAGATTTGAAAACTCCACTCACACCTTGCCTTGTGTGAGGTGTGGTGATAGAGACATCCGGAGGGTAAAGGTTTTACTTGTCTTTCAGAATAGACCTATGTATGATCTCAGAATCTTTAATTACACAGGTTAACATGATATATTAATATTTGATCACGCCCGTATGGAATTGACCCTAAAATGTTATAGACCATGTTTAAATAGGAACACTTTGCATTTCCCCACTTATTTATGTACCCCTGAAGCATTTACTAAGCACTTGACTCACTGCGGGACTGATTTCTACTCTAATTTGGATTATTTTGCTAATTGTCAGTTGTTCTGCAAGACAGGAAAATCTGTTTTAGCTGGCAATAAAATTACATATGTGGCTAATATTCAGTATAAAACACAGCAGAGATATTATGACCTGCAAAAGAGGTTGGGTCAAATATATCAAGAATACTGTTTGTGAAAAACAAGGACATCTTACGATGTTTAAATTGCAACTAAAGAGGAACTTGATGATTTTTTAAAGTAGCACGCTGCTTCTGGCCTGCCTTCTAAAAACAGGCAGAAAATACTACAGATTTGGCACTAGGTCAGATAGACTATTAGCATCATTAGTTAAAAATATGAACGGCGAAGAAAGATATTGCTGCCCTTAGATTTCAAGGGAAGACTTTCACAACACTATTTGACATGGCGCAATGTTTTGCAAAATATTTTTTTGAGTTCAATGAATATGTCAGTCATCTTTCTTCACTTGCTGACACTCCCGCAATTCTCAAAAGACCAACTGAATAGGTTAAATGCCCTATCTTAGTGGAAGAATAAGGATTAAAGGGAAAGTCAAGTCCAAAAACAACTTTCATGTTTCAAATAGGGCATTTAATTTTAAACAACTTTCCAATTTACTTTTATCACTAATTTTGCTTTGTTCTCTTGGTATTCTTAGTTGAAAGCTAAACCTAGGAAGGCTCATATGATAATTTCTAAGCCCTTGAAGGCCGCCTCTAATCACATGCTTTTGTATTTGCTTTTCACAACAGGGGAGAGCTAGTTCAGGCAGCATTGTAGTGATGAACAAAAATGCCTACTTTGATGAGGCATATAGACCATTGTCAAATGAAAATGTATATCGTAGACTTCAAAGAAATCCTACCACCCTATTTAAAAATGAATTGGGCAAATTGGTTTGGGATGGCATAATGTTAGGGATTTTTGATGATAATGATATTAATAGACTAGTACCTGACAATCCAGTTTGTCCCATTTTTCATCATGTTCCAAAGATACACAAGGATGCGAGGTGTCCTCCGGGTAGACCTATTGTGGCTGGCATTGGCTCATTATTTGAGCTATTAGCCGAGTGGCTGGATTCCATTCTTCAGCCTATAGCTAAGTCACAGTTGAGCTACCTACAGGACACCTCGCATCTATTGCTCTATTTGGAACAAATTAAATGGCAAACCAATTATTCTTGGGGTGTTATTGATATAACCTCTTTATACACATCCATTCCCCAACATTTAGGAATTATGGCTGTAAAATATTTTATGCAGCAAGACTCACTTTATGCACCTGCCAAGATTGAATATGTTTGTGAAATACTTACATTCTTGCTATCGCATAATTATTTTTTATTTAATAATGAATACTTCCTTCAAACATGTGGTACGGCGATGGGGCAAAATTTTCCCAATTGTTTGCCAATATTTATGTGGCATGGTGGGAATAACTACATATTTATTCCTTTAGCAATCCTTGATGTGAGAAAATTGCACTATATGTGTTATATTGATGATCTGCTTTTTATTTTCAAGACACCATTTAATGATGTAACATTTTTGGATTTTTTTTATCCTATTGTAACAAAAATGAAATGAACTTAAAGTTTATTGGAGAATTCAATCGAGAACAAGTTAACTACTTGGATCTCACTTTACAAATTGTTGATAATGTCATTACCACCAGAACTTACAGAAAGCTAACAGCAGGCAATTACAATCCTGCATGCACAATCCCAACATCCTCAACACTTAGTCACAATTTATAAGAATTAGACGTAATACTAAGTTAGATAATACTTATGAACAACAGTCGATTGAACTCAGGGATAGACTTATTGCAAGAGGCTATAAATCACAAAAATTAGAGGAACTGAGAAATACTGTTAGAAATCACAAAGGAATTGCAATGCCAAATAAACATGATAGCAATTTTAATGAAGCAATAGTATTTTCTACTCCCTTTAGCCAGCAATATAATGATATTGTTAAAATGTTGAAAAAACATCTACATTTGTTGCAAGCTGATGAGACACTACAGCCTTACATCAAAAATTGCAAATTTGTGTCAAGAAAATCAAAAACTTTGGCACAAATTTTGTCTCCAAGTTTGGTTAAAAATAATACTCAACAGTTGCATACTGCCACCACTTGGCTAAACAAAAAGGGTACTTATAAGTGCAGTACTAGAACATGCTTAGCATGTCCAAACATCATACAAGAAGATCATTTTTTATGTCAAGTAAATACGAAAAAATATCAAATTGATTTTTATGCCAACTGTGGTTTTAAATATGTAGTATACTTACTCACATGCAACTTATGTTTTTTTTCAATATGTAGGTAAAACTACACGAACAGTAAGGACATGTTTCAATGAACACGTTAGAGATGTAAAAAACTTCAGCAAAGATTCAACTGTGGCAGATCACTTTAACAGTTTTCATCTAACAAATATAGCGAACCTTTCTTTACAAGTGATTGATATTGCCACTATCCCTTTAAGAGGTGGTAATAGGGATAAGATTCTTGAGAAAAAAGAGCTGTATTGGATTCTTAAACTGTGTACACGTTTCCCATTAGGTATGAACAGAGAATGTGATGTTAACTTTTTCATAGTGAATGAGAAAAAAAGAAGGGTTAACTGTGCAAAGAAACCCTATTATGCCTGTGATAAACAAGAGGAAACTCTCAACATCTAGCAAATATGTGAAAAAAATAGAATAATATGGAATCCAAAAAAGAGACCATAGAATTCAAAATAACACAAGCGCTATAAAGCTTAAAATAGGAATAGTGAAAATATATACTATATATTAAATTATATACACATAACGCCAAACCATGTGTGTAAGTGATACCATCAAGCGTGAACAAACAAACCAAGGAGTGTACAAAAAATAAATATTTAATATAAAATAATAATAAAAAAGATGAATAACGAAAACAAAATAGCAAATGCATAGCTACAGTGTAGTATACAAACAGAAACAATGTTACAATATAAAGAGCCGGATTGGAATACAATGTAAACACAATTTCTTGAAGAGATTCGATGAAGAGATTCGATGCGGCGGTCTTTACATACGCCCAGATTGAGGAAGAAATTCAAACTTCAGTATGAACTGGAACGAGACGAAAGACAGATAAAACGGCAAACAAGGCAACAGCATAAGGTTATCACTTATACTTACACCGGAGGTCGGTGATTCAATCCTGTGAGTTCCTCACACTGGCGTGATTCTCCAAACAACGGGAAGCAGTAAAAACAACCAGAATGCTTTTTTGTCAAACACCTTTGCATACAGGTAACTGTGAAGCTGCACCTACGGAAGCCGAAGAGGAACAAAAAACAAAGCACAAAGCAGAGCAACGCGTTTCAACCCGTAAACAGGGTCTTTTCTCCTGTTAAGTGTAGTCAGTCCACGGGTCATCCATTACTTATGGAATATTTATCTTCCTAACAGGAAACTGCAAGAGAATTACCCAGCAGAGCTTGCTATATAGCTCCTCCCCTCACCTGTCATACTCAGTCATTCTCTTGCAGCCTAACTAGATAGGAAGCTGTGAGAGATCTGTGGTGATTTTTAACTTAGTTTTATTTCTACAATCAAAAGTTTGTTATTTTTAAATGGCACCGGAGTGTGCTGTTTATTCTCAGGCAGCTTTAGAAGAAGAATCTGCCTGGGTTTTTTTCTATGGTCTTAGCAGACGTAACTAAGATCCACTGGCTGTTCTCATCTGAGGAAAAGTGAGGTAACTTCAGAGAAGGGGAATAGCATGCATGTGCAGTAAATTATTTTCTGAGGAATGGAATTGACTGAGAAAATACTGCTGATGCCATTGTAAAGTAAGTTCAGCCTTAAATGCAGCGATAGCGACTGGTATCAGGCTGATGTGTGTGTGTGTGTGTGTGTGCACTGAATGTATTTTCTAAGGAATGGAATTGACTCTGAAAATACTGTAAATACTGAAATAATGTATGAGCCTTAACTGCAGTAAATGCGACTGGTAGCAGGCTTATTAATAATAATACATAACTTTCAAATGTATGTTTAAAACGTTTACTGGCATGTTAATCGTTTTTTGTGAGGTACTTGGTGATAAAACTTATTGGGGCTTCATTTTTACCACATGGCCATTTTTGTTTTCTGCATAGAAACAGTTTCTGAGCTTCCCCACTGTTGTAATATGAGTGGGAGGGGCCTATTTTAGCGCTTTTTTGCGCAGTAAAAATTCAGTCACAATCTACTTCATCCTCCATGATCCAGATCGTCTCTAGAGAGCTCAGGGGTCTTCAAAATCCATTTTGAGGGAGGTAATCAGGCACAGCAGTCCTGTGACAGTGTATTTGACTGTGAGAAAAACGTTAATTATATAATTGTTATCCGTTTTTGGGTACTAAGGGGTTAATCATCCATTTACTGGTGGGTGCAATCCTTTGCTAACTTAATACATTTACTGTGAAAATTTGGTTGCTATAACTATTTTTGTTCATTGTTATTTCAACTGTGTCAGTTTTTCTGTGCTTCTTAAAGGCACAGTAACGTTTTTTATATTGCTTGTAAATTAATTTTGAAAAGTATTTCCAAGTTTGCTAGTCTCATTGCTAGTTTTTTTAAACATGTCTGACTTAGATGAATCTCTTTGTTCACTATGTTTAAAGGCCAATGTGGAGCCCAATAGAAATTTGTGTACCAATTGCATTGATGCTACTTTGAATAAAAGTCAATCTTTACATGTAAAGAAATTATCACCAGACGACGAGGGGGAAGTTATGCCGACTAACTCTCCTCACGTGTCAGTACCTGCGCCTCCCGCTCAGGAGGTGCGTGATTTTGTGGCGCCAAGTACATCAGGGAGGCCCTTACAAATCACTTTGCAAGACATGGCTACTGTTATGACAGAAGTATTATCTAAGTTGCCAGATTTAAGAGGCAAGCGCGATAGCTCTGGGTTAAGGATAGAGCGCGCGGATGAGATGAGAGCCATGTCAGATACTGCGTCACAGTTTGCAGAACGTGAGGACGGAGAGCTTCATTCTGTGGGTGACGGATCTGATCCAGGGAGACTGGATTCAGAGATTTCCAATTTTAAATTTAAGCTAGAGAACCTCCGCACATTGCTAGGGGAGGTATTAGCGGCTCTGAATGATTGTAACACGGTTGCAATTCCAGAGAAATTATGTAGGTTGGATAAATACTATGCGGTACCGGTGTATACTGACGTATTTCCTATACCAAAAAGGCTTACAGAGATTATTAGCAAGGAGTGGGATAGACCTGGTGTGCCTTTTACCCCTCCTCCCATATTTAGGAAAATGTTTCCTATTGATGCCACCACACGAGACTTATGGCAGACGGTCCCTAAGGTGGAGGGAGCAGTTTCTACTTTAGCTAAGCGTACCACTATCCCGGTGGAGGATAGTTGTGCCTTTTCAGATCCAATGGATAAAAAATTAGAGGGTTACCTTAAGAAAATGTTTGTTCAACAAGGTTTTATTTTACAGCCCCTTGCATGCATTGCGCCTGTCACTGCTGCGGCAGCATTCTGGTTTGAGTCTCTGGAAGAGGCCATTCGCTCAGCTCCATTGGATGAAATAATGAACAAGCTTAAAACACTTAAGCTAGCTAACGCATTTGTTTCTGATGCCGTTGTGCATTTAACCAAACTTACGGCTAAGAACTCCGGATTCGCCATCCAAGCGCGCAGAGCGCTATGGCTTAAATCCTGGTCAGCTGACGTGACTTTTAAATCTAAATTGCTTAATATTCCTTTCAAAGGGCAGACCTTATTCGGGCCCGGCTTGAAAGAAATTATTGCTGACATTACGGGAGGTAAGGGCCATGCTCTACCTCAGGACAGGGCCAAATCAAAGGCCAAACAGTCTAATTTTCGTGCCTTTCGTAACTTCAAGGCAGGAGCAGCATCAACTTCCTCCGCTCCAAAACAGGAAGGAGCTGTTGCTCGTTACAGACAGGGCTGGAAAGTTAACCAGTCCTGGAACAGGGGCAAGCAGGCCAAGAAACCTGCTGCTGCCCACAAAACAGCATGAAGAGAGGGCCCCCTATCCGGAAACGGATCTAGTGGGGGGCAGACTTTCTCTCTTCGCCCAGGCTTGGGCAAGAGATGTCCAGGATCCCTGGGCGTTGGAGATCATATCTCAGGGATATCTCCTGGACTTCAAAACTTCTCCTCCACGGGGGAGATTTCATCTTTCAAGGTTATCAGCAAACCAAATAAAGAAAGAGGCGTTTCTACGCTGTGTACAAGACCTCTTACTAATGGGGGTAATCCACCCAGTTCCGCGGACGGAACACGGACAGGGATTCTATTCAAACCTATTTGTGGTTCCCAAGAAAGATGGAACCTTCAGGCCAATCTTGGACTTAAAAATCCTAAACAAATTTCTAAGAGTTCCATCATTCAAAATGGAAACTATTCGAACCATCCTTCCCATGATCCAAGAGGGCCAGTACATGACCACAGTGGATCTAAAGGATGCCTACCTTCACATACCAATTCACAAGGACCATTACCGGTATCTGAGATTTGCCTTCCTAGACAGGCATTACCAGTTTGTAGCTCTTCCCTTCGGATTAGCTACGGCTCCAAGAATCTTTACAAAAATTCTAGGATCACTTCTGGCGGTACTAAGACCGCGAGGCATAGCGGTGACTCCGTACCTAGACGACATTCTGATACAAGCGTCAAGTTTTCAAACTGCCAAGTCTCATACAGAGATAGTTCTGGCATTTCTGAGGTCGCATGGGTGGAAGGTGAACGTGGAAAAGAGTTCTCTATTACCACTTACAAGAGTTCCCTTTCTAGGGACTCTTATAGATTCTGTAGAGATGAAAATTTACCTGACAGAGGCCAGGTTATTAAAACTTCTAAATGCTTGCCGTGTCCTTCACTCCATTCCACACCCGTCAGTAGCTCAGTGCATGGAAGTAATCGGCTTAATGGTAGCGGCAATGGACATAGTACCATTTGCGCGCCTGCATCTCAGACCGCTGCAATTGTGCATGCTAAGTCAGTGGAATGGGGATTACTCAGATTTGTCCCCCCTACTAAATCTGGATCAAGAGACCAGAGATTCTCTTCTATGGTGGCTCTCTCGGCCACATCTGTCCAAGGGGATGACCTTTCGCAGGCCAGATTGGACGATTGTAACAACAGACGCCAGCCTTCTAGGCTGGGGAGCAGTCTGGAATTCCCTGAAAGCTCAGGGATTATGGACTCAGGAGGAGAAACTCCTCCCAATAAATATTCTGGAGTTAAGAGCAATATTCAATGCTCTCCTAGCTTGGCCTCAGTTAGCAACTCTGAGGTTCATCAGATTTCAGTCGGACAACATCACGACTGTGGCTTATATCAACCATCAAGGGGGAACCAGAAGTTCCCTAGCGATGTTGGAAGTCTCAAAGATAATTCGCTGGGCAGAGTCTCACTCTTGCCACCTGTCAGCGATCTACATCCCAGGCGTGGAGAAATGGGAGGCGGATTTTCTAAGTCGCCAGACTTTTCACGGATCCAGGTCCAGGGACCCGGGAGCGGTGCTGATAGATGCTCTGACAGCCCCTTGGGTCTTCAACATGGCTTATCTGTTTCCACCATTCCCAATGCTTCCTCGTTTGATTGCCAAGATCAAACAGGAGAGAGCTTCGGTGATTCTGATAGCGCCTGCGTGGCCACGCAGGACCTGGTATGCAGACCTAGTGGACATGTCGTCCTGTCCACCGTGGTCTCTGCCTCTGAGACAGGACCTTCTAATTCAGGGTCCTTTCAAACATCCAAATCTAATTTCTCTGAGGCTGACTGCATGGAGATTGAACGCTTGATTCTATCAAAGTGTGGTTTCTCGGAGTCGGTTATTGATACCTTAATACAGGCTAGGAAGCCTGTTACCAGACAAATTTACCTTAAAATATGGCGTAAATATTTACATTGGTGCGAATCCAAGAGTTACTCATGGAGTAAGGTTAGGATTCCTAGGATATTGTCCTTTCTACAAGAGGGTTTAGAAAAGGGATTATCTACTAGTTCGTTAAAGGGACAGATTTCTGCTCTGTCTATTCTTCTACACAAACGTCTGGCTGAAGTTCCAGACGTTCAGGCTTTCTGTCAGGCTTTAACTAGGATTAAGCCTGTGTTTAAGTCTGTTGCTCCGCCGTGGAGCTTAAACTTAGTTCTTAATGTTCTTCAAGGCGTTCCATTTGAACCCCTTCATTCCATTGATATCAAGTTGTTATCTTGGAAAGTTCTGTTTTTGATGGCTATTTCCTCGGCTCGGAGAGTCTCTGAATTATCTGCCTTACATTGTGATTCTCCTTATCTGATTTTCCATTCAGACAAGGTAGTTCTGCGTACTAAACCTGGGTTCTTACCTAAGGTAGTTACTAACAAGAATATCAATCAAGAGATTGTTGTTCCATCTCTGTGTCCTAACCCTTCTTCAAAGAAGGAACGACTTTTGCATAATCTGGACGTAGTCCGTGCCCTGAAATTCTATTTGCAGGCAACTAAGGATTTTCGTCAAACTTCTTCCCTGTTTGTCGTTTACTCTGGACAGAGGAGAGGTCAAAAGGCTTCGGCTACCTCTCTCTCTTTTTGGCTTTGTAGCATAATACGATTAGCCTATGAGACTGCTGGACAGCAGCCTCCTGAAAGGATTACAGCTCATTCTACTAGAGCTGTGGCTTCCACCTGGGCCTTTAAAAATGAGGCCTCTGTTGAACAGATTTGCAAGGCTGCGACTTGGTCTTCGCTTCACACTTTTTCAAAATTTTACAAATTTGACACTTTTGCTTCCTCGGAGGCTGTGTTTGGGAGAAAGGTACTTCAGGCAGTGGTTCCTTCTGTTTAATGTTCCTGCCTTGTCCCTCCCTTCATCCGTGTACTTTAGCTTTGGTATTGGTATTCCATAAGTAATGGATGACCCGTGGACTGACTACACTTAACAGGAGAAAACATAATTTATGCTTACCTGATAAATTCCTTTCTCCTGTAGTGTAGTCAGTCCACGGCCCGCCCTGTTTTTACGGCAGGTCTAAATTTTAATTAAACTCCAGTCACCACTGTACCCTATGGTTCCTCCTTTCTTGTATGCTTGGTCGAATGACTGAGTATGACAGGTGAGGGGAGGAGCTATATAGCAAGCTCTGCTGGGTAATTCTCTTGCAGTTTCCTGTTAGGAAGATAAATATTCCATAAGTAATGGATGACCCGTGGACTGACTACACTACAGGAGAAAGGAATTTATCAGGTAAGCATAAATTATGTTTTTCAAGCTCTCTTGAGAGCTTGAAAAAGACCCTGTTTACGGGTTGAAACGCGTTGCTCTGCTTTGTGCTTTGTTTTTTGTTCCTCTTTGGCTTCCGTAGGTGCAGCTTCACAGTTACCTGTATGCAAAGGTGTTTGACGAAAAAGCATTCTGGTTGTTTTTTAACTTTTTCATAGACAATTAATATTTATATTATAATGTCAGGCTATTGGTATATATATACATATATTTAATTTTTTTCTATGAATATTTGTTATTATCATTATATATACAGTCAAAAAAAATGAATAATCACTAGTTAATTATTCCTATAGACACTAGCGTGATAAGGTCCATATTATTATATGAGTATATGCAATGATAACTTAGTATCTATTATGGAGATTGTTTTTACTGTAATTGTAACCTTTTGGGCATTAAGTGGTTAACTTGATTGCTGCTTCTGCCTATAAAGGTTTAGGGTTAAGGCATAGACTGTAGTCTATGAGTAAACACCTATAGAGGGTGTGAAACATGTTAGACTGATTGTCTTCCTCCTGCCATGTCTTCATGTATGATTTTACAGATGGATTAATAAAGGCTTTTCTGATTTTTACGCATATTTTTGTCTGGAGTTGTACCTGCCGCTTTTTCTCTCTTGAGAGCTAGTTCAGGTAAACTATATAGATAACATTGTGATCACGCCCATGGGTTGTGGCAGACACTGCACTAATTGGCTAAAATGAAAGCAATAGATAATAAATAAAATGTCATGTGATCAGGGGGCTGTCAGAAGATGCTTAGATACAAGGTAATCACAGAGCTAAAAAGTATATTAATATAATCGTGTTGGCTGTGCAAAACTGGGAAATGGGTAATGAAGGGATTATCTATCTTTTGAAACAACAAAAATTCTGGTGTTGACTGTCCCTTTAACTATAAAATCAATAGCTGTAGGGAAAGTGTCCGAACAGGGCGGTCTCCCAATTGAGTTTTACAGGATCCTTCAGAGTTAGATTACCTCAATTTTTTGACTAAACTCTTTAATAACTATTTCCAGGATAATACTCAACCCTCAAATAACTTTTCCTCAGCATATATAACACGTATCCATAAGCCAGGTAAAGATCACACGTTGCCAGACTCTTTTTGCCCCATTTCATTATTAAACGCTGACTATAACATTTTTATGAAGATCCTGGCATATCGCTTAAAAACTTTCCTACCAAGCCTTTTACATCGTGATCAAACCAGTTTTGTAATTAAGGGGACTTCAGTTGTCAATTTAAGACGAGTGTTACATGTTAATGATCATTACTGGGAGCGAAGGAGGGAGGGTCCAGCAGAGAACAAACCAGAGACCTCCCTGCTGTTTTTGGATGCAGAGAAAACCTTTGGGGTTGAATAGCCCCACTTATTTCACACAATGCAGCGTTTTAACTTCCTCAATGTAATCAACAATATATATACATCTCCAATAGCATGTATACTAGTGAATGGATTGTTTTCAGCAGACTTTGCCTTACAAAGGGGCACAAGACAAGGATGTCCATTGTCATCTTCAATCTTTAATCTGGCCTTGGAACTCCTAGCATTAAAGTTGAGACAAATCTTCCTGGGAGTCACTATTCATGGGACTGCAATTCATCTAGCATTATATGCAGATGACGTGCTTCTGTTTGTTGATAACCCATCCCAACATATTCCAAATATTACACAAACAATTTCAGATTGTGGCAGCTTAAATTAACACTTCTAAGTCAAAGATTCTGTGGTTAAATAAACATGCCAATAGTATTAATGAATATGCTTTTACGGTGGTTCCGGAGACTCTAACTAATTTATGTATTCACTTACATAATAACACAAATAAACGTTATTAATTTAATATTTCGAAACAATGTCTTAAACTATGTATACCAATACAAAATTGGATAAATCTTCCTCTGGGTTTATCAGGCCGCATCAGTTTGATTGAAATGTCTATGTTACTCAGGATTCTATATCCATTACTCAAGTTTCCTTTTCTTTTAACTAAGGCATACTCATGCCCAAATCTTTTAAAACAATTATATGGTATGGAAAAAAGTCTTGTATTGCAGTTTATAAACTTCAGCTTTCATGCTTAAGTGGATTCTTGGGTTTACCAAATTTGAAGTTCTATAACTGGCCAGCCTTACTGAGACTAGTCACTAATTGGCAAGTTAACACATTGCATTTTTGTGATTTAAAGTTGGAAGAGGCAATAGTAACACTTCTTTCAACTGCGTATTAGCCTTTTACATCAATTAAAGATTTATCCCTGCAAATTAAAAACAACTTCCTATATAAAGATCCTTTACGGGCCTATCGTTTGGCCCATAAATATTTAGGGGTTAAATATCCTACACCTAAGTCTATCCCATTGTTGGGGAATGGGGATTTTCCTGCAGGTAATGACTCTTATTTACAAATGAGGCATTACATAGATAACCTACAAAGGAATTATCTAAACATATCTACCTTCGCAATATCACGTTATTTAAAATTGGAAATTTTTCTTTATCTGAGTTTTATAGAACACTATTAAGACAAGGGAGACTACAGTCCATTCTAATATATTAGACAAAATAAAATCAGATACCTCTGAGAATATCACTATACGTGATATAAAAAACAGCTTAGAGAGGACCAAAGCTACAACCTTAGCAATGACATTACGGGAGGTGCAAATCAGAATGTTAAATAGAGATTATATTGCCCGTGCATGGCTGACTAAATGGAAATCTTCATACATGAATCGTTGTATTAAAGGGACAGTCAAGTATAAATTAAACTTTCATTATTCAGATAGGACTTTTAATTTTAATCGACTTTCCAATTTACTTTTATCATCAAATTTGCTTTTTTCTCTTGGTATTCTTAGTTTAAACTAAACATAGGTAGGCTCATATGCTAATTTCTAAGCCTTTGAGGGCTGCCTCTTATCACATGCTTTTTAAATCTCTTTTCAACACAAAGAGACAGAAAGTACATGTGGGCCATATAGATAACACTGTGTTCAGGCACAGGGGGTTATTTAAGATCTAGCACATTACAATGCTAAATTTAAGACAATAGATGATAAACAGTCACAGTCATGTGATCAGGGGGCTGGAAGAAGGTTCCTAGATACAAGGTAATCACAAAGGTAAAAAGTACATTAATATAACTGTGTTGGTTATGCAAAACTGGGGAATGAGTAATAAAGGGATTATCTATCTTTTAAAACAATAACAATTTGATGGTTGACTGTCCCTGTAACTATAATAGTGATACACCTAGCTTTATCCACTACTTCAATAAATGTCCGTTGATCAAACGCTTTTGGAGCCAATTTCAGTATTGGCTCAAAATAACCTTTCAATTAGAAATTAACATAGATGTAGATAAAATATATATCTTTCTCTGGGATAATTCATATAAGAAACTACATAATATATTTACTTTATGTGTATTGATCGAAAGGCACTGTATTCTCTGTCTATGGGTTAAAAAAAACAGGATCCATAGCTCAGTTTAAACAGTGATTATTCAAAACTTTTCATTGAACAACATGATGTAAAATTAGACACTAAACATAGACTTAGCCCCTTTTTAAAGAAACGGCAAACTTTATTCAAATCTGTTAGCACCAGGGATACAGTTACAAGTCATTCAACCCTTTGCACAACATGAACTATTGCTTTCTGCAATTCAGAGGGGCGAATGGTCAATATTATATGACTAACAAGAAAGTCGCTCCAATGATCGGGTCACGGAAGTGATACTAATTGAGACATTATGGTAGTGTATTGTGAGGGATATTCAAATGATAATGGAGGCAGGGATTTGGATTTTTGTTTTGTTTTGTTTTTCTATTTCCCTCCAAATCAAGCTCTTCTCTTTTTGGTGCATATATTTTCATGCAATTAATGCTTAATTATCATATAATTGAACAGGATATCCAAGTGTTAGTTGTTGTTATTAGTTATATAGTGTTAGATTTAGGTTTAAAAAATTAAAAAAGATGATGATTTAATATACAATACAGATTTTTATTTTCTCTCATCACAATATGTATGTGTGTGTGTATGTATATATATATATATATATATATATATATATATATATATATACTGTGTATGTATATATATATATATATATATATATATAATAATGATATATATATATATATATATATATATATATATATATATATATATATATATATATATATATATATATATATATATATATATATATAAATTTACAAAAGTGTGGAAGAAAAACAAAAAAGTCCAGAACCTATCTTAATACAAAGACACAGGAATTTTATTCCGGTAATTTATATATATATGTATCTCGAATGACTTAGGGTCAGCTAAAATCAGACGTGGTGCAGACCCCTAAAATTTAAATTTAATCCAGTATTTTATAGATAAAGAGAAATGGTAGAGCTATATGAGATACCATAATTAAAGTAGGGGATTTCAGCACACAATTTATAACCCATTTAATTCAATTCCTTAGAAATGTACCGCTGCAGGACAACACAGAATCCAAAAAATGAACTACACATGCACAGATTCAAACACATGCAATTAGTTTATTGCATGAAGTTGCCAACATAAAAATAAACATCTAAAAAATGCTTATCATCTCTAAAATGCACCACTGCAGTGGATTTTTAATAAAGCATATCAAGCATAATGATGTGTTATCACAGGTATTTAAAGATCTAGATGCAGCAAACAAACTGGTTTAGAACATGTGATCTACAGGTTACTAACTGATTAAATACAACAACAAATCTTTTGCCGATTTCTCTATGATGGTAACAGAACAAAGTCCTTTATAAAGACCATGTGAGTCCTTTAATAGAGGAAGTTTGATGTTATATTTAGTAACAATTTGTATCACTTGGTAATCCAGCTGAGATAAACCTTTTTGCAAACATATGTTCGTTAATTAGTGTTAACCGAGGTAAAAACGTCCTCTAATGTTAACTAGAACTTGGCATTAATACCGCTTGATAGCAGATAGATCATCTTTCAGTGGTGAAAAGCAGAAACAATAAAGCAGACCTGTGTTAGCGTATTGCAGCAAACATCCGGGAAAACAAAGTCACAGTATTATTGGCAAACGGACCGGGACATGAGCCTCCGACATCCTTGTCTCACCTCTCACAACCGCGTCTCCCTGCTCACTGGGGACACAGACTTGCAGGTGTACGTTTTGCTTCAGTATATAAACCGTATCCAGGCGGTTTATAGGAACCACTTGATTACCGCAAGATCCAGGCTTGCTTCTTCAGTTGAATTTTTGAAATTCCCGGGCAGGCTTTGGCCAGCTGCTTCATTCACAGGTGCAGTGATAGCTGTTTTCAGGAAAGTCGGCGCGCGTTTCGCCCCATAATGCTGAGCGAAACAGGGGCCTCGTCAGGACTCTCAGGAGTCCTGACGAGGCCCCTGTTTCGCTCAGCATTATGGGGCGAAACGCGCGTCGACTTTCCTGAAAACAGCTATCACTGCACCTGTGAATGAAGCAGCTGGCCAAAGCCTGCCCGGGAATTTCAAAAATTCAACTGAAGAAGCAAGCCTGGATCTTGCGGTAATCAAGTGGTTCCTATAAACCGCCTGGATACGGTTTATATACTGAAGCAAAACGTACACCTGCAAGTCTGTGTCCCCAGTGAGCAGGGAGACGCGGTTGTGAGAGGTGAGACAAGGATGTCGGAGGCTCATGTCCCGGTCCGTTTGCCAATAATACTGTGACTTTGTTTTCCCGGATGTTTGCTGCAATACGCTAACACAGGTCTGCTTTATTGTTTCTGCTTTTCACCACTGAAAGATGATCTATCTGCTATCAAGTGGTATTAATGCCAAGTTCTAGTTAACATTAGAGGACGTTTTTACCTCGGTTAACACTAATTAACGAACATATGTTTGCAAAAAGGTTTATCTCAGCTGGATTACCAAGTGATACAAATTGTTACTAAATATAACATCAAACTTCCTCTATTAAAGGACTCACATGGTCTTTATAAAGGACTTTGTTCTGTTACCATCATAGAGAAATCGGCAAAAGATTTGTTGTTGTATTTAATCAGTTAGTAACCTGTAGATCACATGTTCTAAACCAGTTTGTTTGCTGCATCTAGATCTTTAAATACCTGTGATAACACATCATTATGCTTGATATGCTTTATTAAAAATCCACTGCAGTGGTGCATTTTAGAGATGATAAGCATTTTTTAGCTGTTTATTTTTATGTTGGCAACTTCATGCAATAAACTAATTGCATGTGTTTGAATCTGTGCATGTGTAGTTCATTTTTTGGATTCTGTGTTGTCCTGCAGCCGTACATTTCTAAGGAATTGAATTAAATGGGTTATAAATTGTGTGCTGAAATCCCCTACTTTAATTATGGTATCTCATATAGCTCTACCATTTCTCTTTATCTATAAAATACTGGATTAAATATATATATATATATATATACAATTGTATATAACACAATTTCAAAACCTGTGAATATACATAGACATTTAATTTGAATGTTACTTACTGGACCACGTAATTTTCACTTTTTGTAACCTGCATTCACTCTTTTATGGGACATTATCTATGTTATATTTATATATGGTTTATTGCGTCAATAAAAAAAACATTTAAAAAGAAATAAAAAAATTATATGCTTACTCTGAATCATGAAAGAAAACATGTGGTTTTCATGTCTCTTTAAATATGCATTTAACCTCTTTGCAGTTTTAAACACAAAGGTACAGGCCAACAATATAAAAAATCTCTAGTGCAAAAGAACATTTTCATATTGAACTTTTATGTTTCATTAACAACCTAGATTATATTGCAGTTGCAAATGTTACCACCTTGCATAACAACAAGAATTTATAATATTTTTGTGATATTTATAAAATTCTAAAGTTTACAACTTCATCAGACTCAAAGCTGTTGAGTTTAATCATCAAAACCTCTTGTAGATACAGTAACATATTCTATTATGTTATATAATAATATACAGTAACATTATTATAGTAAGTATTTTGTCTACCTCCACATCCTTACCTACAAACTAAGGACTTTTTCTTAAAGGGATACTAAACCCAAATGTTTTCTTACATAATTCAGATAGAGCATGCAATTTTAAGGAACTTTCTAATTTACTCCTATTATTACATTTTCTTCATTCCTCAGCCCTGGCACCTGAAGCCGAAGTATCCGGTTATTGGCCAGGAAACAGGGGGGGGGGGGGATTTGGTCTTTTTATCTGGATTTAGGAGGAGGGTATCGTTGTTCAGGGTGGTTCCCTGTTTAATTTATACATATAATAAAGTTAGTGTTTTAACTTCTATACCTAAATTTTTTAAGGCATGAGTGCTTATAAGCCCCTTACTTTCCCCTCTCTTCTTTGCTCATGTATTTAAAGGGGTAGCACTGGATCCTTACAGCACTTGGCTGGATGGTTCTTTTCCTTAATTTATTCTTGCTGTTCCAGTATTTATTTCCCTTGGTTCAGTTCTTTATCCTGAAATTTAAGAGGGTTCTCTGTCGGTAAAGTGAAGTAGCTTAACAATCACATCTCGCGGAGAGCAGATGGGTTAGGCCTTGGTCTCAAGGCTCTGTGGGCTCTTTTTATTGCTGATTCAGTAAACATAGTGGTTTGAGTGATCGAGTTAAAGATTAAAGAAGTTAAGGTATGAATGAAGGGTGTTGGAGGTCATCTCCTCTGGAATTCCCCTTATCCTCAAATTATTTCTCCGACTCCTGTTCTCGGGGTCTTCCACTTTTTCATGGGATTAAGGAAGCATGTTGTGACAGTCCAGTTTCAGCTGTGGAGACTATTGAGTTTATTGTCTCCTGGCTTGCTTCTAGTTCTTCTATTCTAGAGCCCAGTACTTTTCTTTCTTTCTTAACTGTTGACATTTCAGTTTGTATGAATGATTTAAGTTCAGCTATGTCTGTTTTGGAAGGGTGTTTCTCAATGGAAGCTTGCAGTTGTAGTAGTTGTTGTTGGGTTATGGACTGCTCCAAGGATTGAGTAGGAGTCGCTATCTCTAAGCTTTCTTTTGTTATGTCAAGGGTGTGAGTTTTAGTTTGCTCCTGTGAGCTTAAAAAGGAAGATAGCAGAGTGGTGTTTGTAGATACTTTTTCTGTTTTAGCAGGTTTAGCAGATTTTCTTGCAGCCATTGTAAGGTAAATAGCTGCTACTTTAAGTGTGTAAAATTCCAGTGAACGTGATAAGCTTTTACAGATGAGTATTGGTAGATTTTCTGGGGCTGTCCAAAAAGAAACTGTTTTGTCAATCCTTATTCCAGTGATTTGATCTTTCTTAAGAGTCTTTAAGAGATTATAGACAATTTTTTTTATCTAAAAGTAGGAAAGGTTTACCAGGTTATAAAGCTGTGTTCAATAAGCAGTGTTACTCAGGTCAGCATATCTCTATCATGGCGAGAATTCTGTGGAGCTATACGTAGAAGAATATCTCCTCCTTAATTAATGGTAGTAGGAATATTATTTGAAACTTATTGTTAATACTATGAGTCTTTAGTGCTTTGACTCCCACGTGGATTATTTTATATTTGAACACGTTAGAAAGTAATGCATCCGGTCGTATACTTGTTTCCGCTCACCTCTTATTATTTTTATGAGCTTCATCAGTTCACTGCTGTTTCGGCATACTAGATCGTGAAGCATATTTGTTCGATGTGTGCCATGGTCTTTTCCGCTATCGCGCCGTCTTTGCAGTTAAATCATGGCCTTGTGGTAGATTGCGTGACGTAGTAGAGAGATAGCACGCCAGCAGCACGGCAGTTCGTTTTATTAGCCTCCGAATCGTTGGTGAGCGTTCTTGGACACATCTATCCATGGACTTCATTGTCAACCTTCCTGTTTCTAATGGCAATACTATTATCCTGATGGTTGTAGACCATTTTTCCAAAATGTCGCATTGAATTCCCTTGAAGAAGCTGCCTACTGCTCAGGAGATTGCTTAATTTTTTGCCCGGAAGGTCTTTCGTTTACATGGGTTACCCAAGGAGATAGTCTCAGAGCGGGGTAGCCAGTTTGTCTACAGATTTTGGTGTTCCTTTTGTGCCCAAATGGGGATCCAGCTTTCCTTCTCCTCGGCCTATAACCCTCTATCTAATGGGGCTGCAGAACGGTCAAACCAAGCTCTTGAACAGTTCCTCCGTTGATATGTCTCAGATCACCACAATAACTGATCTGACCTGTTACCTTGGGCAGAGTTCGCTTGTAATAGTGTTATCAATGCTTCCTCCCAGTTGTCCCCGTTCATGGTGAACTATGGATTTCAACCAACCTTGTTGCCCAATTCGTTCATGTCTCAGGGTTTTCCAGCTTTGTAGGAGCATCTCCGTTTTACTTGGGTGCAGATTTAGGATTGACTTCATCGGTCTATGCAATGCCAAAATTTCCAGGCTGATCGTCTACCTACGCCTACCTACCAGGTCAAGGAGAGCATTTGGCTGTCCTTTCGCAACTTGAACATTTGTGTGCCTTCCAATAAACTGGCTCCCCATTATGTTGGGCCTTTTCAAATACACCAACTGGGCAATCCTGTTACCTACGCTCTTGACTTTCCTTCTGCAATGCGCATCTCCAGTGTTTTTCACGTCTTCCTCTTGAAACCATTTGTTTGTAATTGGTTTGCCTCATCCCCGTCCTATTTCTGTTGACAACTATGAAGAATATGAGATCAGCAGCATTATTGACTCTCGTATGTCCAGAGGTTGTGTACAGTATTTGGGTAACTGGAGGGGTTACGGTCCGGAGGAGCATTCATGGGTTACCTCCTCTGATGTTTATGCTCCCACCCTCCTATGTGCCTTTCATGCCCGTTTCCCCAATAAGCCTTTTGTCCTCCCGCGGGGGAGGGGTCACTGAGGGGAAGGTACTGTCAGGGTTTCACCCTGCTTTCTTTTGTTATTTGCTGCATGGCTGCCATTTTTACTCAACTGTCTCTCACCTGCTGCAGAGTGTGTAATGCTGCTCACTACACCCAGGCTCCCTCTTATGGCCAAACTGGAGAACATCATCAGTGAGAGACAGGTTGCAGTCCCAGAATTATGATGTCAACACTTACTATTTAAAGGGCCTCAGTTCAGTCTGCCTTTGCCCTTGCGTTGTCTCAGACTTCATTGTGATCTCCTATGTTCCTGTTTCTGTGTATAACCTGGCTTGTTTGATGTCCCTTCTGGTCTCTGATCCCTGGCTTGTTCCTGACTCTGCTGATCTTTGTGTTCCCAACCCAGGCTCGTCTGACTACCCGCTTTGGCTCCTGACCCGGCTCTTCTGACTACCAGCTCTGGCTGTGACTCCTGGTTTGTCATTTTTCTTTTGGACTCTTTATTATTTTTTGTTATTATTTAATAAAGGTCTGAATATTTTAGCATTTCACGATTCTGTCTGATTCCTGGTACCCTGACATTTTTAAAGTGATGGTAAATCCTAGTGTTTTTGAAATGCTAGGATTTACTAGGGCAACAAATAAAGGGGATTTTCAGTCATGAAGTATAAAAAAATTCATGCTGAAAGTTTCTTTATTTGCAGCGAGTTTATGCTGAGCTTGAGCACCTTTAGCCGCCCACAGCAAAATGCTATTTCCTCAGAGGTGACTTTTTACCTCTTAGTCAATAGCTTGCTAGCCATCTGGCATAATGCCGATTGGCCCGCACGGCTATTGGCTATGAGGTGGAAAGGTCACCTCATTGAAAAAATATGCCTTGGACAGCTGTAAGCCCTTAGCTCGGCATAAACTCGCTGCAAATAAGGGAACTTTCAACATGACATTTTTTATACTCCATGACTGAAAGTCCCCTTTATTTGTAGCACTGATATCCTAGCGTTTCAAAAACACTAGGATTTACCATCACTTTAATATGTGAAAGGGTCCAATATACTTTGGACCCAATTTCTTAAGGTCCAATATACTTTGGACCCAATTTCTTAATACAACAATTTAGTTAAAGATTAGTAGTGGACAGCAACTCTTTGTCCTCACTGGAGTAGGTGGAAAGAGAGGAACAGCTTTTATCAGCTTGGGCTTTCTGTCTTTCTTGAGACTTTCCTATAAGTATCTTGAAGGAGTGTGAACTGTTGTGGAAACTTGAGGTGTTCTGAGAGATTTGGTATACAAGTACTGGAAGGAAGGTTAGGGAGTGTGGAAGGATGCAAAGAAGGGAATCATTAAAAGCAAACTCTGCAGTAGGAAGTAACAAAAGCTAATCATCTTGTAAATGAGTGGTATAGCAATGTAAGTACTGTTCTAGTAACTGAATTTTCTGTTAAGACTGTCCATTGGTCTGTGGGTGGTAGGCAAAAGAAAGAACTCTGATAATCTTGAGTGCTTTACAGAGATGTTTCCAAAATTTGCAAGTAAATTGAGTACCTCAATCAGAAACAATAGAGTTTGGGAGGCCATGGAGTGTCAGTTTTGCTTGCCGAAGGTAAACCTTTAGAAGGAACGAAGTGAGAAATCTTGTTTATAATTAATTCTTTTGTAGTCTATGTAACAAGTCATGTAAATTACTTCCTTTTTTAAAACACATTGCAATAAAATATATAGTTAAACATTAATAATACCTTATTAACACTTTATATTATCTCTTTAAATTTCTATTTCCCTACAGAATTATTTTTCTTCCAAACTTGTGTTATATGAATGCACTCACAATGTCACAATGCTCACAATGTTCTTATCTCATATATAAAATCCATAAAACAATACAACCATTTGGTATCTGCTCAGGTATAGGGTAACAATCACATTACTTCTGTCTTTATTTCTTTTTCTATCTTCACAGAATTCTTCCTTGCTCTCCTGACCTCTTCAGAGCAGTCTCTTGCCTCAATGTTTTCACTATCATATGGATACCTGTATACTCAGAACGCCGCTCTATTCACTGCTCTGTTCTCAGAGATACGCTCGTACTACATGGGGGGAGAAGCCTCCAGATTAGCTGACTCCTTCTCTGAGTTCTGGGCAGGCCTAATGGAGCGCACACTTCGTCTTCTTCTTCCACACTATCAGCTAAATGCTGACTACATGGAATGTGCTGTTAGGAGTGCAGAAGAACTTCAAGCTTTTGGAGATATCCCCCAACGTCTCCAGCTGCAGGTGTGAATATAAGCAATACAAATGTAAAATTACAAAATTATTTTTTCTTAAGTTATTATAATGCTATTAACAACTGCAGTATTACTAATCCACCAGATATTTCACATCCAAAAAAAATAATGTTATTTTAATTTGCTATTGATAGCAACACTACCAGTCTAATGTGCTATTTGTGTGGTTGTAGTATTTTCAAACTGCAATTTCTTTATTTAATCTTTTAAATAAACACAATAACTATCACCTAGATTACGAGTTGTGCGTTCGTGTTTTAACGTTGAAAAAATGGTAATTTCAGCGTTAAAACAGCACCACAGCCTGTTATATGGAAATATATATATATTTAATATATTTTTTTAATATGTCTGCTATGATCTAAATTCTGTGATCAAATTTGGAACACATCTTTTGTGTGTGTTGCATGGGCCGCCTGCATTTGTGTAGAATTGTGTGGTGGACAGCTTTGAATCTGAAAAAAACAACAACACTGCAGCTATTACAAGTCTTGTCAGTATAGCTGTACTGCAAGCCTTTTAGCCTGTAATGCAACGTCAGTCCCGAACAAGTAAAAATTATGTTTTTTCATGGGATTTCCATAGCGCAGCCATTACAAGTTTTGCGTTCTTGCTAAAAAGCTTGGGTTACACCCTATAACGACAAGATCCGTAACGCCATCTGGGAGCAGTAGTTATTAGTTTTACGCAACAAAACTGTTACATAAAACTCATAACTAAAGTGTTACAAAGTACACTAAACACCCATAAACTACCTATTAACCCCTAAACCGAGGCCCTCCCGCATCGCAAACACTATATTACATTTATTAACCCCTAATCCGCCGCTCCCCGACATCGTCACCACTATCATAAAGTTATTAACCCCTAAACAGCCACCCTCCCGCATCGCAAACACTATTTAAATATTATTAACCCCTAATCTGCCGTCCACCCACATTGCCCTCACTATTCTTAAGTTATTAAGCCCTACACCGCCGCCACTATAATAAACCTATTAACCCCTAAACCACAAGCCCCCCCACAACGAAATATACTAAAATAAACAATCCCTAACCCGAAAGCCCCCCACATCGCAATAAACTAAATTAAACTACTAACCCCCTATCCCTATTTCCCTATCTTAAATTAAATTAAAACGTACCTGTCAAATTAAAAGAACTAAGTTTAAACTAACAATTAAACTAATATAATTATTAAAGTGAAGGTCAATTTTGACGAATTAGTGCCCGGTTTTTAATAATCCTATTAAAAACAAGGGCACTTTAATTCATAAAAATTTACATTTTAAGCGTTTTCTTCAAAAACGTACCTTTTAATCCTGAGAGCCGCTGCAGCGCTTCCTCGGCCCGTCGCAAGGCCTCTTTACGGGTCCAAAATGATGAATCCGGCTTCATCCAATCACAGCGTTCCCTCAGGCCATGATCCCCCGGGGGAACGCCGTGATTGGAGGAAGACGGATTCGTCATTTCTGACGTAAGCAGAGACTTCCGATGACCGGGGGAATCGATGGAGCAGCTTTCAGGATTAAAAGGTAAGTTTTTGAAGAAAACGCTTGAAATGTCAATTTTGATGAATTAAAGTGCCCTTGTTTTTGATAGGATTATTAAAAACCAGGCACTAATTTGTCAAAATTGACCTTCACTTTAAACTAAAATTAAACTAACTACCAATTAAATTAAACTAAAATACACATAATAAAAATCCTAACACTACTCTAAAAATTACAAATTATCTAATTACAAAAAATAAAAAAAGACTAAATTACAAAAAATAACAAACACTAAATTATGAAAAATAACAAACGAAATTATCCAAAATAAAAAAGAATTACACCTAATCTACTAGCCCTATCAAAATAAAAAAGCCCACCCAAAATAAAAAAAACCATAGCCTACAATAAACTACAATAGCCCTTAAATGGCCTTTTGTATTACCCTAAATTAAAGGGACACTGTACCCAAAATTTTTCTTTTGTGATTCAGATTGAGCATGAAATTTTAAGCAACTTTCTAAATTACTCCTATTATCAAATTTTCTTCATTCTCTTGGTATCTTTATTTGAAATGCAAGAATGTAAGTTTAGATGCCGGCCCATTTTTGGTGAACAACCTGGGTTGTCCTTGCTGATTGGTGGATAAATTCATCCACCAATAAAAAAGTGCTGTCCAGAGTACTAAAACCAAAAAAAAGCTTAGATGCCTTCTTTTTCAACTAATGATAGCAAGAGAACAAAGAAAAATTGATAATAGGAGTAAATTAGAAAGTTGCTTAAAATTGCATGCTCTTTCTGAATTACAAAAGAAAAAAAATGGGTACAGTGTCCCTTTAAACAGCTCTTTTACCTGTAAAAAAAAAAATACAAAACCCCCCCCAACAATAAAACCCACCACCCAACCACCCCCCCCAAAATAAAAAACCTAACTCTAAAAAAAACTAAGGCCTAGATTTGGAGTTCGGCGGTAAAAGGGCTGTTAACGCTCCGCGGGCTTTTTTCTGGCCGCACCATAAATTTAACTCTGGTATCGAGAGTTAAAACAAATGCTGCGTTAGGCTCCAAAAAAGGAGCGTAGAGCATTTTTACCGCAAATGCAACTCTCGATACCAGAGTTGCTTACGGACGCGGCCGGCCTCAAAAACGTGCTCGTGCACGATTCTCCCATAGGAAACAATGGGACTGTTTGAGCTGAAAAAAAACCTAACACCTGCAAAAAAGCAGCGTTCAGCTCCTAACGCAGCCCCATTGTTTCCTATGGGGAAACACTTCCTACGTCTGCACCTAACACCCTAACATGTACCCCGAGTCTAAACACCCCTAACCTTACACTTATTAACCCCTAATCTGCCGCCCCCGCTATCGCTGACCCCTGCATTACACTTTTAACCCCTAATCTGCCGCTCCGTAAAACGCCGCCACCTACGTTATCCCTATGTACCCCTAATCTGCTGCCCTAACATCGCCGACCCCTATGTTATATTTATTAACCCCTAATCTGCCCCCCACAACGTCGCCGACACCTACCTACACTTATTAACCCCTAATCTGCCGAGCGGACCTGAGCGCTACTATAATAAAGTTATTAACCCTTAATCCGCCTCACTAACCCTATCATAAATAGTATTAACCCCTAATCTGCCCTCCCTAACATCGCCGACACCTACCTTCAATTATTAACCCCTAATCTGCCGACCGGAGCTCACCGCTATTCTAATAAATGTATTAACCCCTAAAGCTAAGTCTAACCCTAACACTAACACCCCCCTAAGTTAAATATAATTTTTATCTAACGAAATAAATTAACTCTTATTAAATAACTTATTCCTATTTAAAGCTAAATACTTACCTGTAAAATAAATCCTAATATAGCTACAATATAAATTATAATTATATTATAGCTATTTTAGGATTAATATTTATTTTACAGGCAACTTTGTAATTATTTTAACCAGGTACAATAGCTATTAAATAGTTAAGAACTATTTAATAGTTACCTAGTTAAAATAATAACAAATTTACCTGTAAAATAAATCCTAACCTAAGTTATAATTAAACCTAACACTACCCTATCAATAAAATAATTAAATAAACTACCTACAATTACCTACAATTAACCTAACACTACACTATCAATAAATTAATTAAACACAATTCCTACAAATAAATACAATTAAATAAACTAGCTAAAGTACAAAAAATAAAAAAGAACTAAGTTACAGAAAATAAAAAAATATTTACAAACATAAGAAAAATATTACAACAATTTTAAACTAATTACACCTACTCTAAGCCCCCTAATAAAATAACAAAGCCCCCCAAAATAAAAAATTCCCTACCCTATTCTAAATTAAAAAAGTTACAAGCTCTTTTACCTTACCAGCCCTGAACAGGGCCCTTTGCGGGGCATGCCCCAAGAATTTCAGCTCTTTTGCCTGTAAAAAAAAACATACAATACCCCCCCCCCCCCCAACATTACAACCCACCACCCACATACCCCTAATCTAACCCAAACCCCCCTTAAATAAACCTAACACTAATCCCCTGAAGATCTTCCTACCTTGTCTTCACCATCCAGGTATCACCGATCCGTCCTGGCTCCAAGATCTTCATCCAACCCAAGCGGGGGTTGGCGATCCATAATCCGGTGCTCCAAAGTCTTCCTCCTATCCGGCAAGAAGAGGACATCCGGACCGGCAAACATCTTCTCCAAGCGGCATCTTCGATCTTCTTCCATCCGGTGCGGAGCGGGTCCATCTTGAAGCAGGCGACGCGGATCCATCCTCTTCTTCCGATGTCTCCCGACTAATGACGGTTCCTTTAAGGGACGTCATCCAAGATGGCGTCCCTCGAATTCCGATTGGCTGATAGGATTCTATCAGCCAATCGGAATTAAGGTAGGAATTTTCTGATTGGCTGATGGAATCAGCCAATCAGAATAAAGTTCAATCCGATTGGCTGATCCAATCAGCCAATCAGATTGAGCTCGCATTCTATTGGCTGATCGGAACAGCCAATAGAATGCGAGCTCAATCTGATTGGCTGATTGGATCAGCCAATCGGATTGAACTTGATTCTGATTGGCTGATTCCATCAGCCAATCAGAAAATTCCTACCTTAATTCCGATTGGCTGATAGAATCCTATCAGCCAATCGGAATTCGAGGGACGCCATCTTGGATGACGTCCCTTAAAGGAACCGTCATTAGTCGGGAGACATCGGAAGAAGAGGATGGATCCGCGTCGCCTGCTTCAAGATGGACCCGCTCCGCACCGGATGGAAGAAGATCGAAGATGCCGCTTGGAGAAGATGTTTGCCGGTCCGGATGTCCTCTTCTTGCCGGATAGGAGGAAGACTTTGGAGCACCGGATTATGGATCGCCAACCCCCGCTTGGGTTGGATGAAGATCTTGGAGCCAGGACGGATCGGTGATACCTGGATGGTGAAGACAAGGTAGGAAGATCTTCAGGGGATTAGTGTTAGGTTTATTTAAGGGGGGTTTGGGTTAGATTAGGGGTATGTGGGTGGTGGGTTGTAATGTTGGGGGGGGGGTATTGTATGTTTTTTTTTACAGGCAAAAGAGCTGAAATTCTTGGGGCATGCCCCGCAAAGGGCCCTGTTCAGGGCTGGTAAGGTAAAAGAGCTTGTAACTTTTTTAATTTAGAATAGGGTAGGGAATTTTTTATTTTGGGGGGCTTTGTTATTTTATTAGGGGGCTTAGAGTAGGTGTAATTAGTTTAAAATTGTTGTAATATTTTTCTTATGTTTGTAAATATTTTTTTATTTTCTGTAACTTAGTTCTTTTTTATTTTTTGTACTTTAGCTAGTTTATTTAATTGTATTTATTTGTAGGAATTGTGTTTAATTAATTTATTGATAGTGTAGTGTTAGGTTAATTGTAGGTAATTGTAGGTAGTTTATTTAATTATTTTATTGATAGGGTAGTGTTAGGTTTAATTATAACTTAGGTTAGGATTTATTTTACAGGTAAATTTGTTATTATTTTAACTAGGTAACTATTAAATAGTTCTTAACTATTTAATAGCTATTGTACCTGGTTAAAATAATTACAAAGTTGCCTGTAAAATAAATATTAATCCTAAAATAGCTATAATATAATTATAATTTATATTGTAGCTATATTAGGATTTATTTTACAGGTAAGTATTTAGCTTTAAATAGGAATAAGTTATTTAATAAGAGTTAATTTATTTCGTTAGATAAAAATTATATTTAATTTAGGGGGGTGTTAGTGTTAGGGTTAGACTTAGCTTTAGGGGTTAATACATTTATTAGAATAGCGGTGAGCTCCGGTCGGCAGATTAGGGGTTAATAATTGAAGGTAGGTGTCGGCGATGTTAGGGAGGGCAGATTAGGGGTTAATACTATTTATGATAGGGTTAGTGAGGCGGATTAGGGGTTAATACATTTATTATAGTAGCGCTCAGGTCCGCTCGGCAGATTAGGGGTTAATAAGTGTAGGCAGGTGTCGGCGACGTTGAGGGGGGCAGATTAGGGGTTAATAAATATAATATAGGGGTCGGCGATGTTAGGGGCA
This sequence comes from Bombina bombina, assembly GCF_027579735.1. Taxonomy (NCBI): domain Eukaryota; kingdom Metazoa; phylum Chordata; class Amphibia; order Anura; family Bombinatoridae; genus Bombina; species Bombina bombina. Next base: position 850,980,336 of record NC_069504.1, on the reverse strand, counting down.
GCAGATTAGGGGTACATAGGGATAACGTAGGTGGCGGCGATTTGCGGTCGGAAGATTAGGGGTTAATTATTGTAAGTAGCTGGCGGCGACGTTGTGGGGGGCAGGTTAGGGGTTAATAAATATAATACAGGGGTCGGCGGGGTTAGGGGCAGCAGATTAGGGGTACATAAATATAACGTAGGTGGCGGTCGGCAGATTAGGGGTTAAAAATTTTAATCGAGTGGCGGCGGTGTGGGGGGACCTCGGTTTAGGGGTACATAGGTAGTTTATGGGTGTTAGTGTACTTTAGGGTACAGTAGTTAAGAGCTTTATAAACCGGCGTTAGCCAGAAAGCTCTTAACTCCTGCTATTTTCAGGCGGCTGGAATCTTGTCGTTAGAGCTCTAACGCTCACTGCAGAAACGACTCTAAATACCAGCGTTAGAAAGATCCCATTGAAAAGATAGGCTACGCAAATGGCGTAGGGGGATCTGCGGTATGGAAAAGTCGCGGCTGTAAAGTGAGCGTTAGACCCTTTAATCACTGACTCCAAATACCAGCGGGCGGCCAAAACCAGCGTTAGGAGCCTCTAACGCTGGTTTTGACAGCTACCGCCGAACTCCAAATCTAGGCCTAAGATACCCATTGCACTGAAAAGGGAATTTGTATGGGCATTGCCCTTAAAAGGGTATTTAGCTCTTTTGCTGCTCAAACCCTAATCTAAAAAAAAAAAAACACCCACAAAACCCTTAAAAAAACCTAACACTAACCCCTGACGATCCAGTTATAGTTGTTGAAGTCCTGCTTGAACTATCTTCATCCAGGCGGCGAGAAGTCTGCATCCAGGCGGCCTCTTCTATCTTCTTCCAGGTGGCGAGAAGTCTTCATCCAGACGGCCTCTTCTTTCTTCATCCAGACGGCATCTTCTATCTTGATCCCGGTGGCGCGGAGCGGGTCCATCCTGAAGACATCCGGCGCGGAGCATCTTCTTCATACGGTCGCCGCCGTACACTGAATTTTTAATGCAAGGTACGTGATTAAAGATGGCGTCCCTTGCATTCCTATTGGCTGAAAATTTTGAATCAGCCAAAAGGAATTATAGCTGCTAAAATCCTATTGGCTGTTTAAATCAGCCAATAGCATTTAAGCAGCTATCATTCTATTGGATGATGAATCATTCAATAGAATGAGAGCTGCTTAAATCCTATTAGCTGATTTGAACAGCCAATAGGATTTTAGCAGCTCTAATTCCTATTGACTGATTCAAATTTTTCAGCCATTAGGAATGCAAGGGACACCATTTTAAAACTGCTCCCTTGCATTTAAGATTCAGTGTACGGCAGCGACCGTATGAAGAGGATGCTCTGCGCTGGATGTCTTCAGGATGGACCCGCTCCGCGCCACTGGGATCAAGATAGAAGATGCCGCCTGGATGAAGATAGAAGAGGCCGCGTGGATAAAGACTTCTCACCGCCTGGATGAAGATAGAAGAGGCCGCCTGGATGAAGACTTCTCGCCGCCTGGATGAAGATCGTTCAAGCGGGACTTTAAATGTAAGTGGATCGTCAGGGGTTAGTGATAGTTTTTTTTTAAGGTTTTTTGGGTGTTTTTTTTTTTTAGATTAGGGTTTGGGCAGCAAATTAGCTAAATGCCCTTTTAAGGGCAATGCCCATACAAATGCCCTTTTTAGGGCAATGGGTATCTTAGCTTTTTTAGTTAGTTTTGGGGTGGGGATTTGTAATGTTAGTGGGTCTTTGTAATTTTTTTTTCAGGTATAAGAGCTGTTTAACTTAGGGCAATGCCCTACAAAAATCCCTTTTAAGATCTATTGGTAGTTTATTCTAGATTAGGTTTTTTATTTTGGGGTGTTTTTTTTTTTTTAAAATGGGTATTAGAATAGGAATAATTTTTATTATATTTGATAATTTGTTTGTTATTTTGTGTAATTTATTTTTTTCGTTTTAGATTAGAGCTTGGGCAGTTAATAAAGAGCTGAATGCCCTTTTAAGGGCAGGAAAAAGAGCTGCATGCCCTTTTAAGGGCAATGCCCATACAAATGCCCTTTTCAGGGCAATGGGTAGATTAGGTTTTACTTTATTTTAATTTTGTGGGTTTGGGGGTGGGGGTTTGTATACTGTTAGGGGGTGTTTGTTTTCTTTTGTAGCAAAAGAGCTGTTAACTTTAGGACAATGCCCTACAAAAGGCCCTTGATAAAAACCCGTAATACCAGCGCTGCAGGGAAGTGAGCGGTGAGAATAAACTGCAAGTTAGCACCACACAGCTCATAACGCACAACTATTAGTTATATTGTAGCTAGCTTAGGTTTTATTTCACAGGTAAGTATTTAGTTTTAAATAGGAATTATTTAGTTAATAATTGTAACTTTAGTTTAGCTCTATTTTAATTATGTTAAAGTTAGGGGGTGTTAGGTTTAGGGTTAGGGTTAGGTTTAGGGGTTAATATAGTTTAATTTAAGTTGTTGCGATGTAGGGGGCTGGAGTTTTAGGGGTTAATAGGTTTATTTAGTGGTAGTGATGTGGGAGGCCAGAGGTTTAGGGGTTAATACCTTTATTTAGTGGCAGCGATGTTGGGGTGTGGTGGATTAGGGGTTAATAACTTTAATATAGTGGCGGCGATGTTGTGGTGCGGCGGAATACAGGTTAATTACTTTAATATAGTAGCGGCGATATTGGGAGCGGCAGATTATGGGTTAATAGCTTTATTTAGGTAGCGGTGATATCGGGAGCGGCAGATTAGGGGTTAATAACATTATGTAGGTGCCGGCGATGTCAGGTGCAGCAGATTAGGGGTGTTTAGACGTGGGGTTTATGTTAGGGTGTTAGGTTTAAACGTTATTTTCTTTTCCCCAAAGACATCAATGGTGCTGCGTTACAGAGCTTTTCTTTCCGCGACCCGCTCTCCAAATTGATGTCTATGCACGAGCACATCAAAACAGCGCTTGTTTTTTGTGCGGTATGGAGCTTATAAGCACCATATCGCACGCACAAGCCGGGTTTTTAAAAACTTGTAATGGCTGCGCTATAGAGGGTTAAATAACGCAACTTTTGTTGCGTTAGTTAATTACCCTATAGTGCGCATTACTCGTAATCTAGCTGTATGGTTGCTAGTAAACCTGATTACAAAGGTTTATTTTAAACCCAATCAATGGTTTCTTTATCTATGCTTTTTGTCTGTCCTTTTTTATCTGTATGCCAGCTAAAGTCCAGTTTATATCACTTGCTGAACTAATCTGTATATATGTATATATTACTCAGTGCTCTCAGACCTATATATATATATATATATCTAGCATTACCCTCTGTCAAACCCATTCATTATACTCTGAAATTGCAAAAACAAATTTTGTTAATTTTTTTTATTTAAATGGAACATGAAACCCACATTTGTTTCTTTCCTGACTCAGATAGAACTTACAATTTTAACAATTTGCTTTATTCTGTTGCTATTCTTTGTTGGACGCACAGAAATGCTCTACCGAGAATTAACTAAACACACTGGGTGAGCCAATGACAGGAAACATATATGTGAGTAACCAGTAACCAGCTAGCTCATAGTAGTGCATTGCTGCACCTGCGTCTACCTAATTATGCTTTTCAACAAATGATACTAAGAAAACAAACAAGATAATAGAAGTAAATTGATAATTTGTTTTAAACTGCATGTTCTGTCTGAAAAAATAAAGTTTAATTTTGACTTTACTGTCCCTTTAAGAAGTAGTCATTACAAAAACTGGAAAATCTGGTAACTTGGTTTAGATATTTTTTAAGATATTTTAGGTAACAAAGTATTTTCTTTCTTAAGACACGGTGAGTCCACGGATCAGCAATTACTGTTGGGAATACCACTCCTGGCCAGCAGGAGGAGGCAAAGAGCACCACAGCAAAGCTGTTAAGTATCACTTCCCTTCCCACAACCCCCCAGTCATTCTTTTTGCCTTCATTGCAAGTAGGAGGTGAAGTTTAGGTGTAAGATTCTTCTATCAAGATTTTTTTATTTTGAAGCCAGAGCATGCTTGCTCTGATCTTCCCTATCTGCTGGGTTTAGCTGTAGTCAACGTTAGTCTCTTCAGTAGGGCTGTGGTAGCTTTTAAGCAGTCAGGAACTTGTGGGGTGGGCCTCACTGTGTTTTCCTGACAAGTTGCTGCCCTCTAATAGACTTACTCTGTTTCTTATTTGATCCATAGGTCTCTGTGAGGAGTGGCTTCCTCTCATGCCGGTGAAATGTCCTTCCTGTCGGACAGAGGTACAGGTAAGTTCCATATTCTAACATTTTATTCAGATTCCTGTCACTTGAGTAATTTCACTGTATCGTTATGGGGTAAGTTATCCTGAGTGGTGAGAGAGTTTAAGTATAAAAAAGCCTGTTAAGTGGGTTACAGTTTTATTATTGGTGGCTCAGCGTTTCAACTTCTGGGATCAGACGTTAATTTTTCAGGAGGGGGCAGTTTTTCTCCATATCGGTTATTTCACATTACGGTCCGTTCATTGGCCATTCTGTGATGTCACAGGGGCAGAACTCTTCTCCGGCTTCAGAGCGCGCTGCAACTTTGCGCCGTTTCCCTTTTCTCATTTCATGGCGACTGCACACGCAGTAGAATAGCGTGTTTGTTCCGGAGACCAGTCTCTCTGTTCACAAGGGCAGGTAGGCACCCGCACCCCAGCTTAACGCTGAGGTTTAGAGGGGCCAGACCTTCTGTAACTGCTTTATCAAAAAGAACTTTTGTGAAAGGAGTCTGTTTATTAGAGGGAGGCTTCTGTTTTTTTTTGTTGCGGTTACCGCAACTGTTTTTTTACTTGTTTTTGTATTATCTTTAAATTTAAAGGGACAGTACATAAAAAATAAATGAAGTTTTTAATTATTTTCTGTTTTTATGCAAAGATGGACGTACAGTCTACGCCTGAAGTAGAGTGCAAGATTTGTTTTAGTGCCCATGTTGAACATCCTTTGCCTTTTTGTGGTATAACGTAAGAGGAAGTCTAGAGACTCAGATAGTAAGGTTTCTGATCCTGTTCAGGCTAACCAGGTTGCTCTTTCCCATAAGTCGGAAGAAGAAGATACGTCGGTAGCCTCTGAGGGTGAAATCTCAGACTCAGATAGTGTAATTCCTTCTTCTGATGCTGAAGTGGTTTCCTTCAGGTTTAAGCTTGAACACCTCCGTGTTCTAATAAAGGAGGTTTTAGCTACCTTGGATGACTTCGATACGCCTATCGTTGTCAACCCTAAACAATCTAGTAAATTAAATAGATATTTTGATGTCCCCTCTCCTGGGGAGGTATTTCCAGTACCAGACCGTGCCACTGAGATTATTACTCGGGAATGGGAAAGACCAGGGATTCCTTTTTCCCCCTCCCCTGTCTTTAGAAAAATGTTCCCGTGGCCGACTCCATAAAGGAGTCGTGGCAGACGTCCCAAAGGTGGAAGGGGCGATTTCCACTTTGGCAAAGAGAACTACTATTCCTATTGAGGACAGTTGTTCGTTCAAAGATCCTATGGATAAAAAGCTGGAGGCCTTTTTAAAAAAAATGTATACTCATCAGGGGTTACAATGGCAACCGGCGGTGTGCATTGCCACAGTAACCGGTGTGGCGGCCTATTGGTTTGACGCCCTGTCTGAGTCTCTTCAAGCGGAAACTCCTTTGGAGGAAATTCTGGATATGATAAAGGCTTTAAAGTTAGCTAACTCCTTTATCACTGTTGCTTCCTTACAAGTCATTAAGTTGGGGGCCAAACTATCTGACTTTGCAATCTTAGTGCGTCAGGCGCTATGGCTTAAATCTTGGTCTGCTGATGTTTCTTCTAAATCTAAGCTTTTTGCAATCCCTTACAAGGGTAAGACCTTGTTCGGTCCAGCCTTAGCAGAAATTATTTCCGTTATCACGGGCGGTAAAGGATCCTTTCTGCCTCAATACAAGAAGAATAAGATGAAGGGATGTCAGGCTAATTTTCGTTTCTTTTGTAACTTCAGAGGTAAATCTTCCCCGGCCTCTTACAAATAAGAACAATCCAAGCCCTCTTGGAAACCTGATCAGTCTTGGAACAAGGGGAAGCAATCCAAGAAATCCGCAGCTGAATCCAAATCAGCATGAAGGGTTTTTCCCCGATCCGGGACCGGTTCAAGTGGGGAGCAGACTCTCTCTGTTCGCGCAAGCTTAGGAAAGAGATGTTCTAGACCCGTGGGCAGTGAACATAGTTTCCCAGGGGTACAAGTTGGAGTTCAAGACTTTTCCTCCCAGGGGCAGGTTCCACTTCTCAAGATTATCTGTAGACCAGACAAAAAGAGAGGCGTTCTTGAAATGTGTATAGGACCTTTCAGTCTTGGGAGTGATAGTGTCTGTTCCAAGGCAGGAACAGGGTCTCGGGTTCTACTCCAACCTGTTTATGGTTCCCAAAAAAGAAGGACCTTTCAGGCCCATTTTAGTTGCTAAACAAATTCCTCAGAGTACCGTCCTTCGAAATGGAGACTATCCGCTCCATTTTACCTCTGATTCAAGAGGATCAATTCATGTCAACCATAGACCTGAAGGATGCATACCTGCACCTTCCCATTCACAGGGACCATCACAGATATCTGAGGTTTGCCTATCTAGACAAACATTTTCAATTTGTAGCGCTTCCTTTTGGCCTTGCAATGGCACCAAGAGTTTTTTCAAAGGTTCTGGGAGCTTTATTGGCAGTAATTCAGGCCCGAGGAATTGCAGTGGCGCCTTATCTGGACGACATTCTGGTTCAGGCGCCATCCTTGCAACTAGCAGAATCTCACACAAGGATCTTGTTGGCGTTTCTTCGTTCCCGCGGTTGGAAGGTCAATCTGGAGAAAAGTTCTCTTGTTCCAGATACCAGGGTGATCTTCCTAGGAACCATTATAGATTCTCTAGCAATGAAAATATTTCTGAAGGAGGTCAGAAAAGCCAAGATTCTGTCTGTGTGTCTGTTTCTGCAGTCAACGGCACAACCATCAGTGCCCCAATGTATGGAGGCAATCGGGTTGATGGTGGCTTCCATGGACATAGTTCTGTTTGCACGGTTCATTTGAGACCCCTGCAGCTATGCATGCTTGCTCAGTGGAATGGGGATTATACAGATCTATCTCAGAGGATAGTTCTGGATCAATCTTCAAGGGACACCCTACCGTGGTAGCTGTCGCAAGAAAATCTGTCCCAGGGGACTTGTTTCCAGAGACCCTCTTGGGTAATTGTGACCACGGACGCCAGTTTGCTGAGTTGGGGAGCAGTTTGGGACTCATTGACTTTGATCTCAGGAGGAATCTTCTCTCCCTATAAACATTCTGGAGTTGAGAATGATCTTCAATGCCTTGAGGGCTTGGCCTCAACTGGCCTTAGCCCGGTTCATCAGGTTCCAGACGGACAACATAACCTCGGTGGCCTACATCAACCATCATGGAGGAACTCAGAGTTCCTTAGCCATGAAGGAGGTGGCATGGATCATCCATTGGGCGAAGGGCCACAATTGCTGTCTATCTGCCATCCACATTCCATGAGTAAACAATTGGGAAGCGGATTTCCTGAGCAGACAGACATTCCATCCCGGGGAGTGGGAGCTCCATCCGGAAGTGTTCTCCAGGTTAACAACCAAATGGGGGTTACCAGATTTGGATCTGATGGCGTCTCATCAAAACAACAAGCTCCTAAGATACGGCTCGAGGTCGAGGTATCCTCAAGCTTGTCTGATAGATGCCCTGGCAGTTCCTTGGAACTTCAGGTTGGCTTATCTCTTTCCGCCGTTTGCTCTCCTTCCGCGAGTCATCGCTCGGATCAAGCAGGAGAGAGCATCAGTGAATCTAATCGCTCCTGCCTTGCCTCGCAGGATCTGGTATGCAGATCTAGTAGAGATGTCATTTCTACCTCTGTGGAGACTAACGCTCAGGAAGGACCTTCTGCTTCAGGGGCCCTTCCTTTATCCAAATCTCGTTTCTCTGAAGCTGACTGCTTGGTGATTGAACGCTTGATTTTAGTTAAGCGTGGTTTTTCTGAATCAGTCATTGATACCATGATTCAGGCTCGTAAGCCTGGAGTATCGTCAGCATCCCTAGGATCTTGTCTTTTCTCCAGGAAGGCCTAGAGAAGGTGTTATCTGTCAGTACCCTCAAGTATCAGATTTCCGCTTTATCCATTCTGTTGCACAAACGTCTGGCGGACGTGCCAGATGTTCAATCCTTTTGCCAGGCCCTTGTCAGAATTAGGCCTTTATTCAAATCAGTTTCTCCGCCTTGGAGCCTTAACCTTGTTCTTAAAGTTTTACAACAGGCTCTGTTTGAGCCTATGCATTCTATAGATGTTAAGTTGTTATCTTGGAAGGTTTTGTTTCTTACTGCTATTTCTTCTGCTCGGAGGGTTTCTGAACTCTCAGACTTGCAGTATGATTCTCCTTATCTCATATTTCATTCAGATAAGGCAGTTCTCCGTACTAAGTTTAATTTTCTTCCTAATGTTGTTTCAGACAGAAATATTTATCAGGAAATTGTTGTTCCTTCTCTCTGTCCTAATCCTTGTTCTCATAAAGAACGGTTGTGCAGGCTCTTAAATTCTATCTGCAGGCTACGAAGGACTTTCGTCAGTCTTCCGCATTGTTTGTTTGTTTTTCTGGAAAACGTAAGGGTCAGAAAGCTACTGCCACTTCTCTTTCTCTCTGGTTGAGAAGTATTATTCGTTTGGCTTATGCGACTGCTGGACAGCAGCCTCCTGAAAGAATTACAGCTCATTCCACTAGAGCTGTGTCTTCTTCTTGGGCCTTCAAGAATGAGGCCTCTGTAGAACAGATTTGTAAGGCTGTGACTTGGTCTTCTCTGCACACTTTTTCTAAATGCTATAAATTTGATACTTTTGCCTCGGCTGAGGCTTCTTTTGGGAGAAAGGTTCTACAAGCTGTGGTGCCTTCTGTTTAGGTTACCTGTCTTGCCCTCCCTTATCATCTGTCTCCTCTAGTTTTGGTATTGATTCCAACAGTAATTGCTGATTCGTGGACTTTATGCTTACCTGATAAATTTCTTTCTTTCTTGACACGGTGAGTCCACGGCCCTCTCTGTTTTCAGACAGTTTTTCTTATATAAACCTCAGGCACTTCTACACCTTGTGTTGCTTCCTTTCTCTCCTTTTCCTTTAGTCGAATGACTGGGGGTTGTGGGATGGGAAGTGATACTTAACAGCTTTGCTGTGGTGCTCTTTGCCTCCTCCTGCTGGCCAGGAGTGGTATTTCCAACAGTAATTGCTGATCCGTCGACTCAACTTGTCAAGAAAGAAAGAAATTTATCAGGTAAGCATAAATTTTGTTTTCTTTCTACTGGTAGTGAGAGTCCACAAAATCATATTCTTACATGTGAAAATACATCACCTGGCCACTAGGAAGAGGCAAAGACACCCCAACCAAAGCATTCAACTATCCCTCCTACTTCCTCTTCACTCCATGTAGTTCTTTGCCTCGTCTAGGAGGTAGGCAGAGATGGAGATGCTCTGCAGGATTTATTCTTATGGAAACCCTCAATGGATAGTTCCTAGAAGAGATGGTTAAGGGAGTTACAGCTGACCTTCTTGTCAATCTCTCAGTAGAGTTTAGTTCATCAGCAGTACTGAGGTGTCGCAGGGAAGTTCCCTAGCCTCCCTCTGTATACCAACATTGTTTACTCTTCAGATTGTCCTCACCTGTTAGTTACAAGACTAATCTTCTGTGTTTCCATCACAGGTTTTGTATGGAGCTGTCACAGGAACAGATGGGGTAAGTCCTCTTAAGCTCTTTCTCTTTTCCCCTTACACAGGCTATTTGCCTAGTATATATTGGTGTACAAGGTGTTCTCACACAGACACTGTAACTACAGATGGATCCTTTCTCCAATGGCTAGTGCCTTAATATTAGGAGCCGGTATGTGTGTGTAGTTCTAGACTCAGATGACAAGAAAACTGTTGTGGCTTGGTGACTAAGCAGTCTTACAGCAAGAGGTTCTAATCACCATTCTACATATATCTGCCCTAAAAGGACTCAACAATACGGGGAAATTTATTTTATAGCATGTGTCATTAAACTGCATTGGGACTAGTGTTTTTAAAACTGTCAGTGACAACTTTAAATAACGTCGCTGTTAGTCAGCTGCAGCAATGCACGGGTTAATAATTTTCCTGCTGCAGGAAATTTTCGGCACACGCTCTGCAATTTTCCCCAGCTACTGCTGCCTAAACAGGGATCCAGCATCGCACGGGAACACTCTAGCATGTGGTCGCTTGTTAGAAGGGGTGAGAGTAGCTAGGGCATTTTTGGGGTATGGTATCTGAACCTCTCTATGCCCATTATTAATAAGGAGTATTTTATTATTTCTCCTTACCGCCGCCCCTATTTTTAAAATATGAAAATGGGGTATATTTATTGAAGATTGAGTTTAAGCTGTGACATGCTGAACTTTTTAGACTTGGATAGACATTGGGAACGTCTTTGTTCTGCATGGTTCAGTCTAGAACAAAAATACTAAACACATTGCATACACCCGCACTGCACACCTCCCAGGAACACTAACATATCAAAACTTCTATTAAGTTAACCTTCCCTCCCATCTTATGGCTCACTCAGCTTTCTCCCCCTCAAAGTGCTCCCACCTTACGTCTCACACAGCTAGATTACGAGTTGTGCGTTATGAGTGAAAAAGCATCGTTATGGCTCTTTTCACAACTGCTGGTATTACAGGTGTTTTAGGTGTAGGTGTACCGCACACCTTTTTGGCCGTCACGCAACGTAAGTACAGCACATTTTAAAAAGTCCTTTTTCAATGGGACTTCCACAGCGCCGGATTCCGAGTTTGCCTGGCAAGCCAAAAAGTGAGCGGTACAGCCTATTACTACAAGTTCCGTACCGCCACCTGAAAGTCAGTAGTTATGAGTTTTACGTTACAAAGCTGTACCATAATAACTAAAGTGTTACAAAGTACACTAACCCCCATAAACTACTTATTGACCCCTAAACCGAGGCCTTCCCGCATCGCAAACACTAAAATAAATTTATTAACCCCTAATCTGCCGCTCCGGACATCGCCGCCACTATAATAAACATATTAACCCCTAAACCGCAGCACTCCCGCATTGCAAACACTAGTTAAATATTATTAATCCCTAATTTGCTACCCCCAATGTCGTCGCCACCTACATACACTTATTAACCCCTAATCTGCTGTCCATAAAATCGGCGCAACCTACATTACTGTTATTAACCCCTAATCTGCTGCCCCCAATGTCGCCACCACTATACTAAAGTTATTAACCCCTAAATCTAACCCTAAGTCTAACCCTAACGTAACCCTAACACCCACTAACTTTAACATAATTAAAATAATTCTAAATAAAAATTACAATTAATACCTAAATTCTTCCTATTTAAAACTAAATACATACTTACCTGTAAAATAAAACCTAAGCTAGTTACAATATAACTAATAGTTATATTGTATCTAGCTTATGTTTTATTTTTATTTCACAGGTAAGTTTGTATTTATTTTAACTAGGTAGATTAGTTATTAAATAGTTATTAACTATTTACTAACTACCTAGTTAAAATAAGTACAAATTTACCTGTAAAATAAAATCTAAACTGTAAAACCTAACATTACACTAAAATAAAATAAATTACATTAATCAAATACAATTAACTAAATTATAAAAAAAAACCCACTAAATTACACAAAATAAAAAAGAAATTATCAAATATTTAAACTAATTACTCTTAATCTAATAGCCCTATCAAAATAAAAACGCCCCCCAAAATAATAAAACCCCTAGCCTAAACTAAAAAGCCAATAGTCCTTAAAAGGGCCTTTTGCGGGGCATTGCCCCAAAGATATCAGCTCTTTTACCTGGCAAATAAAAATACAACTTGTGTCTGTTTAATATCACTGAGGATTATCCTACAGCAAGTGCCACACTTGGTTTTCCATTACGGCTGGGGTGCCACATCGATTTGAGGACTCCCTCCTTACACCAGTGGAATCTTAGTCTGGAGATCTAGTTTTTAATGCTGACTTATACTTTTTATTCTGTAAGTAGCCCTTTGTCTATGTGCACTTACCTATATTAAAATTTGCTACACTTGAATCTTTTTACAAATAAAAATACAAACATCCCCCCAACAGTAAAACCCACCACCCACACAACCCCCCCCCCCAAATAAAATTCTATCTAAAAAACCTAAGCTACTCATTGCCCTGAAAAGGGCATTTGGATGGGCATTGCCCTTAAAAGTGCATTCAGCTCTTTTACATTGCCCAAACCCTAAGCTAAAAATAAAACCCACCCAATAAACCCTTAATAAAACCTAACACTAACCCCCGAAGATCCACTTACAGTTTTGGAAGACATCCATCCTCATCCAGCCGGCGAAGTCCTCACCCAAGCGGCAAGAAGTCCTCAACGAAGCTGAGAGAAGTTTTCATCCAAGCAGCAAGAAGTCATCATCCAGGCGGGCAGAAGTCTTCATCCAGGCGACATCTTCTATCTTCATCCTTCCGGCGCAGAGCGGCTCCATCTTCAAGACATCTGGTGCCGAGCATCCTCTTCATACGGTCCCAGCCATACACTGAAGGTTCCCTTTAAGGGACGTCATCCAAGATGGCGTCCCTTGAATTCCGATTGACTGATAGAATTCTATCAGCTAATAGGAATTAAAGGGTAAAAATTCCTATTGGTTGATGCAATCAGCCAATAGGATTGAGCTTTAATCCTATTGGCTGATCCAATCAGCCAATAGGATTGAGCTCACATTCTATTGGCTGATTGGAACAGCCAATAGAATGCAAGCTCAATCCCATTGGCTGATTGGGTCGGCCAATAGGATTGAAGCTCAATCCTATTGGCTGATTGCATCCAGCGATGTCTGACAGACCTGATCCGCACTGTCATTTGATAAATAGGCCTCATCGTTGGATTAGTGCAGCACTGTTCCTGCGCCTCCCCTGAACTGCTCTTGTGTCCCCTTTGGAGGTGCGCCCCACAGTTTGAAAATCGCCGGCCTAGAAGAAGGGTCCCGGACCTCGAGTAGAAGGTGAAGTGTGTTCGTGTAACACTACTACTTTTCAATGTCCTCCAAGAAGCTCCATAAGATTAGCGTTTTGGGTTAGAACTAAGCCCCTTTTTTCACGCTACTTTATGAGAGAGGCAGTTATTGACCATTTGGCTGTCAGTAACACACAATAAGGATTTGTTTTAAAAATGTGGCTACTTCAGTATTTTCCTTTCTTGTTCTTCTGAGGTTATTGCCATGCAATACCATTAATTTATTGGTGCGAACCGTGTGATCCTCTATGGCATGTTCCATATCTGGTATGACGATGGATTATTGCTGTGCAATAGTACTATACTTTTATTGATATAAGGATACACCAGTATTTCCTACATTTCTTGTATTTCTGTTAAATCAGTGCTGTACATCTGGTCTCTCTTATGGTGAGTGATTCTTTTAGAATACTTTCATATTTGAGTTCATATTAGCTGTTTTATGTTGTGGTTCCATACTCACTACGGTATCCATAGTTTTCTTCCTAAGGAATCTTTGGAAAAGACTTGATTTTCAATTTTCAATATCTCTCTTAATGATTCCCTCTCTGCTGGGCATGTAAAAAGTTACTATGGAGCAGTGGTAGGGTCATGATCTAGGAAGCGTAGGTCCACCGGTTCAAATCCCTCCTATGGATCTACCCTTTTTCTAAATATCTTGGGATTCTTACCATCCTCCTGAAAAATGGGCATATATATAAAACAATTCTATAGACTTCAAGATTTTTTTGCCATCCTCCTGAATGCTTACTTACATTGGTCTACACTAAAATAATAATAATTTAAAAAGCAGGAATTCTTAGACTCTTTGTATATGCATTTGTTTTTGACGGAGGACGGTCACATGATGCAATAGGAGGGGAATAGACATAACTGAATTTTTCAAGTGCTATTGCATGGTTACTTGTGCAATTCTACTGTTTTGTGCTTCACTTTACTATGTTATGGAACTGACTCTACATGGTTCAGACCTCTTGGAGGTTAGACAGGTCTTGATTGCAGATGGGTATGTTATACTGTTCTGTTCAGTCTAGTATGGCTGTGTCTGTAAGGTTTTTTATGTCAAGATCTTCCCTGCTGGGGTTCTTCTGTAAATGTATCAGCCAGAGGAGTTGGGAGAACGAGTTCTCTTTTAGGCATCGACCTGTACAATTTTTTATAAATCAGTCTGCAGTTAGCTGTGATCTCTTTTCTGAGGTGGTTTTTCAAACTTTGATCTAGTTTCCATTTTCAGATAAAGCATTTTGTTATTTTCTCAGTTTGTCGTTTATTTCCAACTGTGGTTGCTTGCTCTATGGAGCAATCAGTTGACTCTTTTTGACTATCCTAAAATCTGAGATTCCTTTCCACTCTGAAGCTGTAATCAGCATAGTTCATCTGGAATTTATTCCGGTGGGGTACTAGTAGTCTCCTTTTTGTCTTCTGTCCTATTGATATGTTCCAATCCAGTTTTTGTGTTGGCAGTCTAAGACTTTTCAGAAGGCCTGGTTTTCCATCCTTCCAACATCCTGGGTTCGGAATTTCTCTCAGTATTTTTCTTTTCTGGAGTCAAAACCTAGGAAGCGATTCTCATGTGTTCCTTTGTCCAATATCTAGATTTTGAGAATGTCTGCATAGGGTTTGATTGGCTATTCTGGTTCGGAGAGGATTTGCTGAGTCTGTGATCGACTCATTTATCTAGGCACGTAAACCTGTTACCAGATGTATCTATCTTAAGGTGTGGAAGGTTTATCTGTTGTAGAATGCTGAACGGGGGTTCTCCTGGCACAGGGTAAGAATTCCACGTGTTCTTCAGTTCCATCAGGTGGGACTTGATAAAGTTATTTTGTCTAGTTCCATTAAGAACCAAGATTTTTGTCTCTTTCAGTTTTGTTGTATAACAAGTTCACAAGGTTGCTTGATGATCAATCCTATGTTTAGGCTTTGATTAGAATAAGATCAAAACGTTTGCCTCTCCAAGGAGTCTTAACTTTGTTTTTCAGGTTTTGCAACTTGGGCCGTTTGAACTTATGCGTTATCTCGATATTAAGTTACTTTCATGGCAAGTGTTAATTTATTGGCTTTCTAGTCTATTGTCGAGTTGGCGATACTCCACTATAATCCTTCTTATTTGGTGTTTCTCCAGGATAAGGTAGTATTGATATCTAAGACAGATTTTACTTTTTAGGGTTGGTTTCGACAGACATGATAAATCAGGAGATTCTTGTGGTGTCCTTGTGCCCTAATCTGGTTCCTCTGATTGTAACATAATTTTATTTGGATACCTTACATGGAGGCAGGTCATTAGTAAGTGTCTTTGGTCATTCCACTCGTTCATTATCTACGTCATGGGCTTCAGGAATGAGGCTTCTGTAGAACAGTTCTGCTAAGTTGCTTTCTGGTCTTCTCTTCATACGTTCTCTCAATTTACCAGTTCAATGTTTTTACTTCTGCAGAGGTTTTCTTCTTGCAGAAAGTTTTCTTCAGACAGTGGTTTTTAGTATCTAGGTAACGGCCTCATCTATTAATCCCGCCCTTTTTATCATGAACTCCACAGCTTGGGTATATATTCTCATTTGTAAGGATATGATTTTGTGGACTCTCACTACCATTAGAAAGAAAACAAAATTTATTCTTACCTGATAAATTATTTTCTTTCTTGGTAGTGAGAGTCCACGAACCCTCCCTTTCTCCTGTTAAGTGTAGTCAGTCCACGGGTCATCCATTACTTATGGGATTATATCTCCTCCCTAACAGGAAGTGCAAGAGGATCACCCAAGCAGAGCTGCTATATAGCTCCTCCCCTCTACGTCATACCCAGTCATTCTCTTGCACCTAACTAATAGATAGGACGTGTGAGAGGACTGTGGTTGTTAAACTTAGTTTTTTATTTCTTCAATCAAAAGTTTGTTATTTTAAACAGCACCGGAGTGTGTTGTTTTTTCTCAGGCAGCATTAGAAGAAGAATCTACCTGAGTTTGTGTATGATCTTAGCGGTCGTAACTAAGATCCATTTGCTGTTCTCGGCCATTCTGAGGAGCGAGGTAACTTCAGAACAGGGGACAGCGGGCAGGGTTCACCTGCAAGGAGGTATGTTGCAGTATATTATTTTCTAAGGAATGGAATTGACTGAGAAAATACTGCTAATACCGATGTAATGTAAGTGCAGCCTTAAATGCAGTAGTAACGACTGGTATCAGGCTGATATGTATGTATGTTTACACTGAGGTATTTCTGGGGAATGGCACTTCACTAAGAAAATACTGTATACATATAACTTATAGCCTATACTGCAGTGAAAGCGACTAGCAGCAGGCTTTTTAATAACATTTCATAATTTTATATTTAAAACGTTTACTGGCATGTTAATCGTTTTTCTCTGAGGTACTTGGTGATAAAACTTTATGGGCATTATTTTTTCCACATGGCTGTCGTTTGTTTATGAATAAAATCAGTTTACTGAGCTTCCCCACTGTTGTATTATGAGTGGGAGGGGCCTATTTTGGCGCTTTATTGCGCAGTAAAAATTCAGTCACAGTCTTCCTATTTCTTCCTCCATGATCCAGGACGTCTCTACAGAGCTCAGGGGTCTCCAAAACTAGTTTTGAGGGAGGTAATCACTCACAGCAGACCTGTGAGACTGTGCTTTGACTGTGATAAAAACGCTTATATTTAAATTGTTATCCGTTTTTGGGTACTAAGGGGTTAATCATCCATTTGCTAGTGGGTGCAATCCTTTGCTAACTTAATGCATTTACTGTGAAAATTTGGTTGCTATAACTAATTTGGTTCATTGTTATTTCAACTGTGACAGTTTTTGTGTGCTTCTTAAAGGCACAGTAACGTTTTTTATATTGCTTGTAAATTTATTTGAAAAGTATTTTCCAAGCTTGCTAGTCTAATTGCTAGTTTGTTTAAACATGTCTGACACAGAGGAATCTCTTTGTGCAATATGTTCAAAGGCCAATGTGGAGCCCAATAGAAATTTGTGTACTAATTGCATTGATGCTACTTTAAATAAAAGCCAATCTGTACATGTAAAGAAAATTTCACCAGACAACGAGGGGGAAGTTATGCCGACTAACTCTCCTCACGTGTCAGTACCTGCATCTCCCGCTCAGGAGGTGCGTGATATTGTGGCGCCAAGTACATCAGGGCGGCCCTTACAAATCACTTTGCAAGACATGGCTAATGTTATGACTGAAGTTTTATCTAAATTGCCAG
Organism: Bombina bombina; assembly: GCF_027579735.1. NCBI lineage: Eukaryota > Metazoa > Chordata > Amphibia > Anura > Bombinatoridae > Bombina > Bombina bombina. The sequence continues at coordinate 850,963,094 of NC_069504.1, read as the reverse complement.
AACTTAGGGGTAAACGCGACCACTCTGGGGTGAGAACAGAGTGCGCTGATAATAATACCCCATGTCTGATACTGCGTCACAATTTGCAGAACATGAGGACGGAGAGCTTCATTCTGTGGGTGACGGATCTGATCCAAATAAACTGGATTCAGACATTTCAAATTTTAAATTTAAGCTTGAGAACCTCCGTGTGTTACTAGGGGAGGTATTAGCGGCTCTGAATGATTGTAACACGGTTGCAATTCCAGAGAAAATATGTAGGCTGGATAAATATTTTGCGGTACCGACGTGTACTGACGTTTTTCCTATACCTAAAAGGCTTACAGAAATTGTTAACAAGGAGTGGGATAGACCCGGTGTGCCTTTTTCACCCCCTCCTATATTTAGGAAAATGTTTCCAATAGACGCCACCACACAGGACTTATGGCAGACGGTCCCTAAGGTAGAGGGAGCAGTTTCTACTCTGGCTAAGCGCACCACTATCCCGGTGGAGGATAGCTGTGCTTTTTCATATCCAATGGATAAAAAGTTAGAGGGTTACCTTAAGAAAATGTTTGTTCAACAAGGTTTTATATTGCAACCCCTTGCATGCATTGCACCTGTCACAGCTGCGGCGGCATTCTGGTTTGAGTCTCTGGAAGAGACCATTAGCTCAGTTCCGTTGGATGAGATTATAGACAAGCTTAGAGTCCTTAAGCTAGCTAATTCATTTATTTCTGATGCCGTAGTACACTTAACTAAACTTACGGCTAAGAACTCAGGATTCGTCATTCAAGCGCGCAGAGCGCTGTGGCTTAAATCCTGGTCAGCCGATGTGACTTCTAAATCTAAATTGCTTAACATACCTTTCAAAGGGCAGACATTATTCGGGCCCGGTTTGAAAGAAATTATCGCTGACATTACTGGAGGTAAGGGCCATGCCCTGCCTCAAGACAGAGCCAAACCAAGGGCTAGACAGTCTAATTTTCGTGCCTTTCGTAACTTCAAGGCAGGAGCAGCATCAACTTCCTCCGCTCCAAAACAGGAAGGAACTGTTGCTCGCTACAGACAGGGCTGGAAACCTAACCAGACCTGGAACAAGGGCAAGCAGGCCAGAAAACCTGCTGCTGCCCCTAAGACAGCATGAAGTGAGGGCCCCCGATCCGGAAACGGATCTAGTGGGGGGGCAGACTTTCTCTCTTCGCCCAGGCTTGGGCAAGAGATGTCCAGGATCCCTGGACGTTAGAGATCATATCTCAGGGATATCTTCTGGACTTCAAAGCTTCTCCTCCAAAAGGGAGATTTCATCTTTCAAGGTTGTCAGCAAACCAGATAAAGAAAGAGGCGTTTCTACGCTGTGTACAAGACCTTTTACTAATGGGAGTGATCCACCCGGTTCCGCGGTCGGAACACGGACAAGGGTTTTACTCAAATCTGTTTGTGGTTCCCAAAAAAGAGGGAACCTTCAGACCAATCTTGGACTTAAAGATCCTAAACAAATTCCTAAGAGTTCCATCGTTCAAAATGGAAACTATTCGGACAATCTTACCTATGATCCAAAAGGTACATGACCACAGTGGATTTAAAGGATGCCTACCTTCACATACCGATTCACAAAGATCATTACCGGTACCTAAGGTTTGCCTTTCTAAACAGGCATTACCAGTTTGTAGCTCTTCCCTTCGGGTTAGCTACTGCTCCATGAGTCTTTACAAAGGTTCTGGGTTCTCTTCTGGCGGTACTAAGACCGCGAGGAATATCGGTAGCTCCGTACCTAGACGACATTCTGATACAAGCGTCAAGTTTCCAAGCTGCCAAGTCTCATACAGAGTTAGTTCTGGCATTTCTAAGGTCACATGGGTGGAAGGTGAACGAAGAAAAGAGTTCTCTTTTGCCACTCACAAGAGTTCCCTTCTTTGGGACTCTTATAGATTCTGTAGAAATGAAAATTTACCTGACAGAGGACAGGTTAGCAAAACTCCTAAATGCTTGCCGTGTCCTTCATTCCATTCCACACCCGTCAGTGGCTCAATGCATGGAGGTAATCGGCTTAATGGTAGCGGCAATGGACATAGTACCCTTTGCACGCCTGCATCTCAGACCACTGCAATTGTGCATGCTAAGTCAGTGGAATGGGGATTACTCAGATTTGTCCCCTATGCTGAATCTGGATCAAGAGACCAGAAATTCTCTTCTATGGTGGCTCTCTCGGCCACATCTGTCCAGGGGGATGCCCTTCAGCAGACCAGATTGGACGATTGTAACAACAGACGCCAGCCTGCTAGGTTGGGGCGCTGTCTTGAATTCCCTGAAGACTCAGGGATCATGGAATCAGGAGGAGAGACTCCTTCCAATAAACATTCTGGAATTAAGAGCAGTTTTCAATGCCCTTCTGGCTTGGCCTCAGTTAGCAACTCTGAGGTTCATCAGGTTTCAGTCGGACAACATCACGACTGTGGCTTACATCAACCATCAGGGAGGGACAAGGAGACCATTGTCTTTGAGACAATGGAAGTCTCAAAGATAATTCACTGGGCAGAGTCTCACTCTTGCCACCTATCAGCGATCCACATCCCAGGCGTGGAGAACTGGGAGGCGGATTTCCTAAGTCGCCAGACTTTTCATCCGGGGGAGTGGGAACTTCATCCGGAGGTCTTTGCCCAAATACTTCGGCGTTGGGGCAAACCAGATCTGGATCTCATGGCGTCTCGCCAGAACGCCAAGCTTCCTTGTTACGGATCCAGGTCAAGGGACCCGGGAGCGGTTCTGATAGATGCTCTGACTGCACCTTGGGTCTTCAACATGGCTTATGTGTTTCCACCCTTCCCGATGCTTCCTCGATTGATTGCCAGGATCAAACAGGAGAGAGCATCGGTGATTCTAATAGCGCCTGCGTGGCCACGCAGGACCTGGTATGCAGATCTAGTGGACATGTCATCCTGTCCACCTTGGTCTCTGCCTCTGAGACAGGACCTTCTGATTCAGGGTCCTTTCAAGCATCAAAATCTAATTTCTCTGAGGCTGACTGCATGGAGATTGAACGCTTGATTTTAGCAAAGCGTGGATTCTCTGAGTCAGTAATTGATACCTTAATACAGGCTAGGAAACCTGTTACCAGGAAAATGTACCATAAAATATGGCGTAAATACTTACATTGGTGTGAATCCAAGAGTTACTCATGGAGTAAGGTTAGGATTCCTAGGATATTGTCTTTTCTACAAGAAGGTTTAGAAAAGGGTTTATCTGCTAGTTCTTTAAAGGGACAGATCTCAGCTCTGTCCATCCTTTTACACAAACGTCTGTCAGAAGTTCCAGACGTTCAGGCTTTTTGTCAGACTTTGGCCAGGATTAAGCCTGTGTTTAAGACTGTTGCTCCGCCGTGGAGCTTAAACTTAGTTCTTAACGTTTTACAGGGTGTTCCGTTTGAACCCCTTCATTCCATTGATATCAAGCTGTTATCTTGGAAAGTTTTGTTTTTAATGGCTATTTCCTCGGCTCGAAGAGTCTCTGAGTTATCGGCCTTACATTGTGATTCTTCTTATCTGATTTTTCATTCAGACAAGGTAGTTCTGCGTACTAAACCTGGGTTCTTACCTAAGGTAGTCACTAACAGGAATATCAATCAAGAGATTGTTGTTCCATCTTTGTGCCCTAACCCTTCTTCAAAGAAGGAACGACTTCTGCACAATCTGGACGTCGTCCGTGCCCTGAAATTTTATTTACAGGCAACTAAAGATTTTCGCCAAACTTCTTCCCTGTTTGTCGTTTATTCTGGACAGAGGAGAGGTCAAAAAGCTTCTGCTACCTCTCTCTCTTTTTGGCTTCGTAGCATAATACGTTTAGCCTATGAGACTGCTGGACAGCAGCCTCCTGAAAGAATTACAGCTCATTCTACTAGAGCTGTGGCTTCCACTTGGGCCTTTAAGAATGAGGCCTCTGTTGAACAGATTTGCAAGGCTGCAACTTGGTCTTCACTTCACACTTTTTCCAAATTTTACAAATTTGACACTTTTGCTTCTTCGGAGGCTGTTTTTGGGAGAAAGGTTCTTCAGGCAGTGGTTCCTTCCGTGTAAAGATCCTGCCTGTCCCTCCCGTCATCCGTGTACTTTTAGCTTTGGTATTGGTATCCCATAAGTAATGGATGACCCGTGGACTGACTACACTTAACAGGAGAAAACAAAATTTATGCTTACCTGATAAATTCCTTTCTCCTGTAGTGTAGTCAGTCCACGGCCCGCCCTGTTTTTTATGGCAGGTCTAAATTTTAAATTAAACTCCAGTCACCACTGCACCCTATAGTTTCTCCTTTCTCGTTTGGTTTCGGTCGAATGACTGGGTATGACGTAGAGGGGAGGAGCTATATAGCAGCTCTGCTTGGGTGATCCTCTTGCACTTCCTGTTAGGGAGGAGATATAATCCCATAAGTAATGGATGACCCGTGGACTGACTACACTACAGGAGAAAGGAATTTATCAGGTAAGCATAAATTTTGTTTTTTTATTGTTGTTGGCAGCAGTTCAAGTTTGCACCTCTTACCTTTTGTATCTTTCTTACTTTTCCCTATCCTCGGATATGAACTACTGGGAGGGAAGGGGAAGTAGTAAGGAACAATTAATGCTTTGGTTGGGGTGTCTTTGCCTCCTCCTGGTGGCCAGGTGATGTATTTCCATTTGTAAGAATAGGATATCTTGGACTCACACTACCAGGAAACAAAATAATTTATCAGGTAAGAATATATATTTTTTTTAATTTTCTCATAGGTTTGCAGCACAAAAGGTTAGCTCTGGGTTAAAGCCCTAAAGATCAAACGGCTGAATGAATAGTTATGTCACCTTGGAGGATGTATCCTCTAATTACAAGGGCTAAAACCCAGTGGCAGGAGGAATAGATTATAATAAATAATCTTAACTAAAGCTTGGTCAAACGATTCTGTAGTCAGGGCAGGTGGAGGTAAACTTAATAAAAAATACAAGCCAAAGTCAGTAACCAGGAAGTCAGAATTGTAGGGAAAAATGGACTCAGGAAAAGGGTAACAGGAGAAATAATGCTTGGTCTCTGAGTTAGGGGAGTGCCTGGGCTTATAAAGGCCTTCATGGACCAGGAACACCCCCACTACTATGACAACCTGGAAGCATCAATTCCAGGCAACCAATAGGCAGGTTAGTTAATGAAGGAGTGTCATCTTGAAGATAGGAAGAAAAACATTGTAGATATTGCTCAAGAGTTTGGTATGTTCTCTCTGTTTGGCATTTGATTGAGGATGGTAAGCAGAGGATAGACCACACGTGATATGCATCCAGAACCTTGAGGTAAACTGAGAACCTCAATCTGAGGTTATAGTATGAGGAACTACATGAAGGCGAAATACGTTTTGTAGGAACAATTCTGAGGTCTGTTGTGCTGTAGGGACATTGAGAACAGGAATGAAATGCACCATTTTAGTACAACTGTCGACCACTACTATTATCGTGGTATTGCCTTTGGAAGGAGGCAAGTCCACAATAAAATCTATGGATATATCTCTCCACAGTCGTGTAGGTACGAGTAGTGGTTGTATAGACACTGTTGTAAAGGCCCGTCAGGTTTCTTGGTAGAATGTTTATTGCGAGCACACATAGTACAGGATTGTACAAAGGAACGTACATCATCAGATAAGGAAGGCCACCAAAAGTGACGCTGTATTAATTCTGTGGTGTTTTGTATTCTGCAATGTCCAGCCATAGGATTGTCATGATGTAGTTGAAGTACTTTTAATCGATGGTTGGAAGGAACATATATTCGGTGTTGGTGATATCGAAGACCTTGAACCACTGGAAGATGTGTGGCTTCTGCTGGTACATTAGTACAAGACTTTCGGATTGTTTTAATAAGAGTGCTAGAGTAGCAAGAAAATAGGATGGATTCAATGTAGTTTCAGGTTTTTTTTTATTGTGTGAGTCTTCTGTCATATGCATATGGGATAGGGCAACAACCTTACCTTCATGGTACCAGGGCAATAGGTGATTTGTAGACTAAAGCAGGAGAAGAACAGCGCCCATCGAGCTTGACGTGGTCTCAGTTGCCTTTCGGAGCAGAGATACTAGAGGTTGCGATGATCTGTGTAGACTGTAATGGGATATACCGACCCCTCCAACCAATGTCTCCACACCTCTAAAGCAGTTTTTATTGCAAGCAATTCTTTTTCTCCTACATCATAATTTCATTCAGCAGCTGTTAGTTCACGCGAGTAGAAGACCACAGGGGGGAAGAGATGCTTTTTTCTGTGATAAAACAGCTCCCAGGGCGAGTTCAGAAGCATCTGTCTCCAGGTAAAAAGGGTGTTGAGTGTCTGGTTGGATTAAAATCCACTTTGCGAAGAGACGCTTAAGAGTGGTGAAAGTGTTATGAGCTGTTGCTGTCCACTGAAAGGAAGTAGTGTTTTTTTGTCAGGGCTGTTATGGGTGTGCATATAGCAGAGAAATTCTTGATAAATCGTCTGTAGAAATTTGTGAATCATATAAACTGTTGGACCATTCTTTTATTTTTAGTAAAGGGCCAGTCGATAATTGCTTGCAGTTTTTTATGGTCCATTTCGATATGACCTGGAGACAGTATATAGCCAAGGAATTCAACGGTGTTCGTCTCAAAAATACTTTTCTCTAGTTTCCCATATAAATGATGTTGTCGTAACCACCAAATGAGTAGTAACAGGCACAGGAACTCCAAAGGATTCAGGACGTTGAGATAATGTTGGTATATTAGTCTGCTTTTCTTGTCGCCTCTCAAGAAAACATTGATCCAATTGAGAGACTAAAAGAAATATGTTCTCCAGGGTAGTAGGAATTCCTGTACGTGCTAGCTCATCTTTCACATATTCATTGAGACCAATACGAAACTGATAGATGAGAGCCACATCATTTAAAGCGGTGTCAGGCGCTAGCTCATGGAATTTAGTGATGTAGTCTTCCATGGGACGTCTCTCTTGATTTAAGAAACAAAGAGCATTACGTGCAGTAGATGAGGATTCATGGCGGCTACAAATGATTCCCAGGTCTCTAGAATAGGACTGTTTTTATGTAGCAATTGGTCGGCCCATGTCTGAGGGGGTTCGGTGAGTAAACAAATTGCCGTACGTACTTTCACGAAATCTGCTGAAAAGGTACACGGCTTTAAGGAAAATAACACCTCACAGGAAGTAAAAAAGGTGCGATATTCTGACCTTTTGCCAGAAAACTTTTCAGGCATAGCGATTGATGGTTAAGCAGTAACGGTCTCAAGGAGACGTGGAGATGGTGTTGACAGGGGAGGAGGTAGGGCTATGACTTCAGCATCTCTTCTTTCTCTGTCTCTCTCTCGCTGAAGTAAGGCCTCTTGGCCTGCTTGGAGTTCTTGTATAGCTTGTGTCATCTGTGCCAATTGTTGCGTAAGCGTGATCAGAGGGTCACTATCTCCTCTGGCTCCATGATAGATGCTAGGTTATTATGTCAACTTGGAGGATGTATCCTCCAATTACAAGGGCTGAAACCCAGTGGCAGGAGGAACAAATTATAATAAATAATCTTAAGAAAAGCTTGGTCAAACGATTCCGTAGTCACGGCAGGTGGAGGTAAATGTAGTCAAAAATACAAGCCAAAGTCAGTAACCAGGAATTTTAGAATTGTAGGGAAAAAAGGACTCAGGAAAAGGGAAATAGGAGAAATAATGCTTGGTCTCTGAAAACAAGGCAGAGTAACCTAGCACTGAGTTAGGGGAGTGCCTAGGCTTATAAAGGCCTTCAGGGACCAGGAACACCCCCACTACCATGACAACCTGGAAGCCTAAATTCCAGGCAATCAATAGGCAGGTTAGTTAAGAAGGAGTGTCCTCTAGACACTCCCCACGTTGATCTGGCACCAGGAGCATAACGCACACTCCCGTGACACTACTAGTGTGGGCACGATTCACACGCGCACGCATACGTGAACCCGCATATGCCCACCAGCGTGAGAAGACCTTGAGGACACCCAGCACCAAGGTAAGATGGTTCCTCCTGGTCCCATGACCGGTTATGACAGTTATTGTAGAAGTTTTGATCAGCATGTTTATTTCTCCTGTTAAGTGTAGTCAGTCCACGGGTCATCCATTACTTATGGGATATTAACTCCTCCCCAACAGGAAGTGCAAGAGGATCACCCAAGCAGAGCTGCTATATAGCTCCTCCCCTCTACGTCACACCCAGTCATTCTCTTGCACCCAACTAATAGATAGGATGTGTGAGAGGACTGTGGTGATTATACTTAGTTTTTATATCTTCAATCAAAAGTTTGTTATTTTAAACGGCACCGGAGTGTGTTGTTTTCTTCTCAGGCAGAATTTGAAGAAGAATCTACCTGAGTTTTGTATGATCTTAGCGGACGTAACTAAGATCCATTTTGCTGTTCTCGGCCATTCTGAGGAGTGAGGTAACTTCAGATCAGGGGACAGCGGGCAGGTTCACCTGCAAAGAGGTATGTTGCAGTATATTATTTTCTAAGGAATGGAATTGACTGAGAAAATACTGCCAATACCGATATAATGTAAGTACAGCCTTAAATGCAGTAGTAGCAACTGGTATCAGGCTGATATGTATGTATGTTTACACTTCAGTATTCTGGGGAATGGCACTTCACTAGGAAAATACTGTATGCATATAACTTTTAGCCTAACTTGCAGTGTGAACAACTAGCAGCAGGCTTTTAATGACATTTCATAAATTAGATTTTAAACGTTTGCTGGCATGTTAAATCGTTTAATTATCTGAGGTACTTGGTGAAAAATTGTTTTGGGCGTTATTTTCCACATGGCTGTCGTTTATTTTAAGTTAAAACAGTTTACTGAGCTTCCCTCACTGTTGTATGTGAGTGGGAGGGGCCTATTTTGGCGCTTTTGCTACGCATCAGAAATTCAGTCATAAGCTGCCTTCTCTCCCTGCATGATCCAGGACGTCTCCACAGAGCTCAGGGGTCTTCAAAACTTGTTTTGAGGGAGGTAATCACACACAGCAGATCTGTGAGACTGTGCTTTGACTGTGATAAAAACGCTTATATTTTCAATTGTTATACGTTTTTTCTGATATTAAGGGTTAATCATCCATTGCTAATGAGTGCAATCCTTTGCTAAATTTATGCTTTTACTGGGTAAATTTGGGTTTCATAATTAATCCGGTTCATTGTTATTCAACTGTCATAGTTTTTTCTGTGCTTCTTAAAGGCACAGTAACGTTTTACATATTGCTTGTAAATTTAGTTGAAAAGTATTTCCAAGCTTGCTAGTCTAATTGCTAGTTTGTTAAACATGTCTGACTCAGAGGAATCTCTCTGTGCAATATGTTCAAAAGCCAAGGTGGAGCCCAATAGAAATTTATGTACTAATTGCATTGATGCTACTTTAAATAAAAATCAATCTGTACATGCTGAACAACATTCACCAGACAACGAGGGGGAAGTTATGCCGTCTAACTTGCCTCACGTGTCAGTACCTGCATCTCCCGCTCGGGAGGTGCGTGATATTGTAACGCCAAGTACATCAGGGCGGCCATTACAAATCACTCTACAAGACATGGCTAATGTTATGACTGAAGTTTTGTCTAAATTGCCAGAACTTAGGGGTAAACGAGATCACTCTGGGGTGAGAACAGAGTGCGCTGATAATGCTAGGGCCATGTCTGATACTGCGTCACAATTTGCAGAACATGAGGACGGAGAGCTTCATTCTGCGGGTGACGGATCTGATCCAAATAAACTGGATTCAGACATTTCAAATTTTAAGTTTAAGCTGGAAAACCTCCGTGTATTGCTAGGGGAGGTATTAGCGGCTCTGAATGATTGTAACACAGTTGCAATCCCAGAGAAAATGTGTAGGTTGGATAAATATTTTGCGGTACCGACGAGTACTGACGTTTTTCCTATACCTAAGAGACTTACTGAAATTGTTACTAAGGAGTGGGATAGACCCGGTGTGCCTTTCTCACCCCCTCCTATATTCAGAAAAATGTTTCCAATAGACGCCACCACACGGGACTTATGGCAAACGGTCCCTAAGGTGGAGGGAGCAGTTTCTACTTTAGCTAAGCGTACCACTATCCCGGTGGAGGATAGCTGTGCTTTTTCAGATCCAATGGATAAAAAGTTAGAGGGTTACCTTAAGAAAATGTTTGTTCAACAAGGTTTTATATTGCAACCCCTTGCATGCATTGCGCCTGTCACGGCTGCGGCAGCATTTTGGTTTGAGTCTCTGGAAGAGACCCTTGACTCAGCGCCATTAGATGAGATTACACACAAGCTTAAAACCCTTAAGCTAGCTAATTCATTTATTTCTGATGCCGTAGTACATTTAACTAAACTTACGGCTAAGAATTCCGGATTCGCCATTCAGGCACGCAGAGCACTGTGGCTAAAATCCTGGTCAGCTGATGTTACTTCTAAATCTAAATTACTTAACATACCTTTCAAGGGGCAGACTTTATTCGGGCCCGGTTTGAAAGAAATTATCGCTGATATTACAGGAGGTAAAGGCCATGCCCTGCCTCAAGACAGAGCCAAACCTAGGGCTAGACAGTCTAATTTTCGTGCCTTTCGTAACTTCAAGGCAGGAGCAGCATCAACTTCCTCTGCTCCAAAACAGGAGGGAGCTGTTGCTCGCTACAGACAAGGCTGGAAACCTAACCAGACCTGGAACAAGGGCAAGCAGGCCAGAAAACCTGCTGCTGCCCCTAAGACAGCATGAAGTGAGGGCCCCCGATCCGGGAACGGATCTAGTGGGGGGCAGACTTTCTCTCTTCGCCCAGGCTTGGGCAAGAGATGTCCAGGATCCCTGGGCGTTAGAGATCATATCTCAGGGATATCTTCTGGACTTCAAAGCTTCTCCCCCAAAAGGGAGATTTCATCTTTCAAGGTTGTCAACAAACCAGATAAAGAAAGAGGCGTTTATACGCTGTGTACAAGATCTTTTACTAATGGGAGTGATCCATCCGGTTCCGCGGTCTGAACACGGACAAGGGTTTTACTCAAATCTGTTCATGGTTCCCAAGAAGGAGGGAACCTTCAGACCAATCTTGGATTTAAAGATCCTAAACAAATTCCTAAGAGTTCCATCGTTCAAAATGGAAACTATTCGGACAATCTTACCCATGATCCAAAGAGGTCAGTACATGACCACAGTGGATTTAAAGGATGCTTACCTTCACATACCGATTCACAAAGAACATTACCGGTATCTAAGGTTTGCCTTCCTAGACAGGCATTACCAGTTTGTAGCTCTTCCATTCGGGTTGGCTACGGCTCCAAGAATCTTCACAAAGGTTCTGGGCTCTCTTCTGGCGGTACTAAGACCGCGAGGAATTTCGGTGGCTCCGTACCTAGACGACATTCTGATACAAGCGTCAAGCTTTCAAACTGCCAAGTCTCATACAGAGTTAGTACTGGCATTTCTAAGGTCGCATGGGTGGAAAGTGAACGAAGAGAAGAGTTCTCTCTTACCACTCACAAGAGTTCCCTTCTTGGGGACTCTTATAGATTCTGTAGAAATTAAAATTTACCTGACAGAGGACAGGTTAACAAAGCTTCTAAATGCTTGCCGTGTCCTTCATTCCATTCAACACCCGTCAGTGGCTCAATGCATGGAGGTAATCGGCTTAATGGTAGCGGCAATGGACATAGTTCCTTTTGCACGCCTGCATCTAAGACCACTGCAATTGTGCATGCTAAGTCAGTGGAATGGGGATTACTCAGATTTGTCCCCTACGCTGAATCTGGATCAAGAGACCAGAGATTCTCTTCTATGGTGGCTTTCTCGGCCACATCTGTCCAGGGGGATGCCCTTCAGCAGGCCAGACTGGACAATTGTAACAACAGACGCCAGCCTACTAGGTTGGGGCGCTGTCTGGAATTCCCTGAAGGCTCAGGGATCATGGACTCAGGAGGAGAGTCTCCTTCCAATAAACATTCTGGAATTGAGAGCAGTTCTCAATGCCCTTCTGGCTTGGCCTCAGTTAACAACTCGGAGGTTCATCAGATTTCAGTCGGACAACATCACGACTGTAGCTTTCATCAACCATCAAGGAGGGACAAGGAGTTCCCTAGCGATGATGGAAGTATCAAAGATAATTCGCTGGGCAGAGTCTCACTCTTGCCACCTGTCAGCGATCCACATTCCAGGAGTGGAGAACTGGGAGGCGGATTTCTTAAGTCGCCAGACTTTTCATCCGGGGGAGTGGGAACTTCATCCGGAGGTCTTTGCCCAAATACTTCAACGTTGGGGCAAACCAGATATGGATCTCATGGCGTCTCGCCAGAACGCCAAGCTTCCTTGTTACGGGTCCAGGTCCAGGGACCCGGGAGCGGTCCTGGTAGATGCTTTGACAGCACCTTGGACCTTCGGGATGGCTTATGTGTTTCCACCCTTCCCGATGCTTCCTCGTTTGATTGCCAGGATCAAACAGGAGAAAGCATCGGTGATTCTAATAGCGCCTGCGTGGCCACGCAGGACCTGGTATGCAGATCTAGTGGACATGTCATCCTGTCCACCTTGGTCTCTGCCTCTGAGACAGGACCTTCTAATTCAGGGTCCTTTCAAACATCAAAATCTAATTTCTCTGAAGCTGACTGCATGGAAATTGAACGCTTGATTTTATCAAAGCGTAGATTTTCGGAGTCAGTAATCGATACCTTAATACAGGCTAGGAAACCTGTTACCAGGAAAATTTACCATAAGATATGGCGTAAATACTTACACTGGTGCGAATCCAAGAGTTACTCATGGAGTAAGGTTAGGATTCCTAGGATATTGTCTTTTCTACAAGAGGGTTTAGAAAAGGGTTTATCTGCAAGTTCTTTAAAGGGACAGATCTCAGCTCTGTCCATCCTTTTACACAAACGTCTGTCAGAAGTTCCAGACGTTCAGGCTTTTTGTCAGGCTTTGGTTAGGATTAAGCCTGTGTTTAAGACTGTAGCTCCACCGTGGAGCTTAAACTTAGTTCTTAACGTCTTACAGGGTGTTCCGTTTGAACCCCTTCATTCCATTGATATCAAGCTGTTATCTTGGAAAGTTCTGTTTTTAATGGCTATTTCCTCGGCTCGTAGAGTCTCTGAGTTATCAGCCTTACATTGTGATTCTCCTTATCTGATTTTTCATTCAGATAAGGTAGTTCTGCGTACTAAACCTGGGTTCTTACCTAAGGTAGTCACTAACAAGAATATCAATCAAGAGATTGTTGTTCCATCATTGTGCCCTAACCCTTCTTCAAAGAAGGAAAGACTTCTGCACAATCTGGACGTAGTCCGTGCCCTGAAATTTTATTTACAGGCAACTAAAGATTTTCGCCAAACTTCTTCCCTGTTTGTCGTTTATTCTGGACAGAGGAGAGGTCAAAGAGCATCTGCTACCTCTCTATCCTTTTGGCTTCGTAGCATAATACGTTTAGCCTATGAGACTGCTGGACAGCAACCTCCCGAAAGGATTACAGCTCATTCTACTAGAGCTGTGGCTTCCACTTGGGCCTTTAAGAATGAGGCCTCTGTTGAACAGATTTGCAAGGCTGCAACTTGGTCTTCGCTTCATACTTTTTCCAAATTTTACAAATTTGACACTTTTGCTTCTTCGGAGGCTGTTTTTGGGAGAAAGGTTCTTCAGGCAGTGGTTCCTTCCGTATAAGATCCTGCCTGTCCCTCCCGTCATCCGTGTACTTTAGCTTTGGTATTGGTATCCCATAAGTAATGGATGACCCGTGGACTGACTACACTTAACAGGAGAAAACATAATTTATGCTTACCTGATAAATTCCTTTCTCCTGTAGTGTAGTCAGTCCACGGCCCGCCCTGTTTTTTATGGCAGGTCTAAATTTTAAATTATTCTCCAGTCACCACTGCACCCTATAGTTTCTCCTTTCTCGTTTGGTTCTCGGTCGAATGACTGGGTGTGATGTAGAGGGGAGGAGCTATATAGCAGCTCTGCTTGGGTGATCCTCTTGCACTTCCTGTTGGGGAGGAGTTAATATCCCATAAGTAATGGATGACCCGTGGACTGACTACACTACAGGAGAAAGGAATTTATCAGGTAAGCATAAATTATGTTTTTTCAAAAAGCAAGTTGATCTGTTTTTTACTTACTATGACAAATGTAGTAAGCTGAGTATATATTTTTTAAGACCACACACACTTTGGCAAGATCATAGTATCTGCAGAACAGAAACATGCAAAGTACAAAATTAATGTTTTGTATATTCATTAGAGGTTTTACCAGCTGCTCATGCAATACATTGACGTTGGGAAATTTGTTTTGTTTCATCATTAGTAATTTAGGTCAGACTTGTGTGCAGTTACAGGAATGTGACCACTCAGGCAGGGAGACTATCTAACTAAGTATTACTATAAATCAAGTGCTATTATCGCAGTCCAGATATTCAAGAGTAGTCTGACTAACTTGCCTCCCGTATCAGGAACCAGATCAGAGGTCTCCTTATCCTCAGCTGGCTGATATTGATGGATCCAATAGTTTTAAATAATACTAGTTAGTATAACCGCATAGATACCGAAACCAAAAAAGAAGTGTATTAAAATGTTTGATAAATTATAAAGTGTTTATTATATCAAACACATAGACAGCTACGGGTTTCTCAGTGGATACACTGTTTCATCAGCCTGACTGCTGGACATCTTCCAGTTGCGAAAGCAAGTAAGCATGATGTTTCTTTCATCTACTGCACTTCCTTGGTTGACCACTGTGTCTACGATCCTCAACTTTGCCTGTTTGTGCTTCTTCAGAAGAGCTTGGACAGCACATCTGGAAACTTTTGTCTGCCTTGAAATTTCTGCTTGGGAGGGTCTTTGCTGATGCAGTATAACTACCTTGTATCTTGTTGCTGTACTCAGTCTTGCAATGGGTGGATGACTTTTATCATTAAACTGTCTTCAGCATCCTCACCTTGTTAACAGAATATGGGACACTGTACCCAAATTTTTTATTTTGTGATTCAGATTGAGCATGAAATGTTAAGCAAATTTCGAATTTACTCCTATTATCAAATTTTCTTCATTCTCTTGGTATCTTTATTTGAAATGCAAGAATGTAAGTTTAGATGCTGGCCCATTTTTGGTGAACAACCTGGGTTGTCCTTGCTGATTGGTGGATAAATTAATCCACCAATAAAAAAGTGCTGTCCAGAGTACTGAAACCAAAAAAAAGCTTAGATGCCTTCTTTTTCAAATAATGATAGCAAGAGAACAAAGAAAAAATGATAATAGGAGTAAATTAGAACATTGCTTAAATTGCATGCTCTTTCTGAATTACAAAAGAAAAAATGTGGGTTCAGTGTTCTTTAATGATTGTGTTTTAACCTACATTTTTAATTGCTGATTATTTGCACCTGTGTGGTATACCTGTTTTATCATGGACCTGACTATACCTAAAAAAATTCCTTACTTTGCGCAATTGTACTTAGAAGAATTGATGATGTTTTGAAGGCAAAGGGTGGTCACACCAAGTATTGAAATGATTTAGATTTTTTTTTGTTCACTCATTTTGCATTTTGGTAAAAGATTAAAACTATTAACATTTATATTTTTAAAAACATTATTAATTTATAGCATTATTTTTCACACCTGTCTAAAACTCTTGCACACTACATACACAGTAGATAGATATATAGATATACATAGATATAGAGATATATAGATAGATATAGAAATATAATTTTCACTTCTTTATCATTTACAGATTTTTCTTTCTGATTTAATGGGTCTCATTCAGATAATAGAGGCCATTATTTAAAGTGACATTAAACTCAACTTGTTTATGTGTGAAAATTGTGTGTTTTCCTATGCTCCCCAGAGAGGCCAAAATAGTAAAATCTGTAACCTAGGATTTCAAAATGCTGCACATTACCTAAACCATGTATTACATTTGCAGCATCCATTGATAAATGATAATTTATTTCAAAATAGCACTGTGCAATCAAGATAAAGTTTGTTTACATTTAGAATATGTATATTTTCTTAAAACATGTAGAATTACCTGTTGCCACTTTTGACCAGATGTGGTCGAATAGCCTTTTGAAGACATTTGTAAACAAATGAAGGTGTTTGTTTTTCCTTACAGATCACACGAGCATTGGGGGCTGCAAGAACTCTGGTCTTAGGTCTTGCTACAGGAAGTAATATTGTTAATAGAGCTGCCAAAGTAAGTGACATGGCGGGGATAAGGGTTGCCCCTTATGAATTACACATGCCGCAGGGAAAGCAGGGCAGAACTTGTATTGTGCCTTTGGATATCATATGAATAGGGCTGATGAATAGCACAATACATGTTCCTCTCTGCATGCCCTTCATGCTGTGTAACTTATAAGTGTGCAGGAAAACATGGCTGAGATGGCAACCCTAGGCGGGGAGCCCTGAGTCATACCTCCACCTACACAGTGATCAAATGACTATCATTCAATAAGGCTTATTGGGACAAACCTACATATTTCTTAACAGGAGTCTTTAATTATTAATTTTACATAAGACAGTTTTGTATTTCACTCAGTGGCATATCCAGGAATTAGTTTCTAAAGGGCACTACTCAGATTCCTACTGGCGTTTTGTGGGCAGGGTTGTGACAAGAGAGGTGAGCTGCTTCTTCAGTGGGTGGGGTCAGATGATCTGTAGGCAAGGCTGGATGGAGCTGGGGGAATCCTGTACAGAGAGATGTTGGGAAAACAAAGTAATGATCATAGTTAGGGGGAACACAAGGGGCTAGCCATTATGTTAGGGGGCCAGTGCCCCCCCCTCCCAGCAACACAGCTGATTTTACTATGTGGTATTTTCTTCTTTTTTCTATGAGAAACCATGGAAAATACAGTATAAAATTATATATTTACAGTGTCAGCAAGATATCTAGCAGCTCTCAGTGTACCTATTAAAACTGCTGCACTTTTCTAAAGGGATATTGAACTCTGTCACATATGAAAGAACACTATTTAAACATGTTAAATATTTGTTTCATTATAAAGGTTAGGTTAAAGCTGTTTGAAACTAAAAGGTAGTGTTTTTCTATGCACTACTCATCCTTAGGGACTGATTGCTTACTGACACACCCCACAGTTACTAAAGGATCAGTAAAGGGACCATTAAGGGATAATTAAACTTTCATGATTCAGATAGAGCATGAAATTCTAAACAATTTTCCAATTTACTTAATTAATAAAATGTGCACAGTCTTTTTATACTTAGACATTTGAGTCACCGACTACTCAGTATGTACAAGAATTCAGAGAATATACGTATATGCATTTGTGATTGGTTGATGGCTGTACGATGATACAGGAGAAGTGGAAATAGACATAACTTTGAAATTTGTCAGAAAAAAATCTACTACTCATTTGAAGTTCAGATTGAGGCCCTTATCTTCAAAACATTGACAGACCGTCAGGAAACAGCCCAACGGAATGTCGGACTGTTCTAAAAAAGGGGATGTCCGAGCGATGCCGGGGCGTGGCGATGTTGCTCCCATAGAAGTCAGTAGAAGTGTGACGTCACCGCCAACATTGACGCTCAACAAAATTTTACTGCGGGCCCTATTTGAAGTGTGCCTACACGGCTCGGACAGTGCGCTCACTGAAACTAAAATTAGTTTCTGTGTAGGCACACTTATATATTGCACACAAATATTTCTGTGCGGACCTAAGTTTTACTACACCTACACTAACTAGCTCAGGCGATGAAGTCTCGGCAGTTGATAGCTCATGAGACAAACATACCCGCAACCCTCCTCACAACCTGCACTTTGCTGCTTTGAACATATCGATCTTGTGTTGATGTGTCCAAAGCAACGTGCAGGCTACTCCCACTGCATGTCTCCCTAACTTCCCCTTAACACCTATAACTACGTCACGCCTAACCTACACTCCCCCTGCTCCGCCTTCGTCTACACCTATGTCACATCTAACCAACACTCCCCTTGCACCGCCAAGTTAACTCCCTCTGACCGCCTACATATATACGTCACGCCTAACCTACACATCCCTGGAATGCCCAGCTAATTCCCTAATACCGCCTACAGTTACGTCATGTCTAAACTACACTCTCCTGGAACGCCCAGCTAACTGCCTATTGTCAAAACAATAAATTACTATAATAAACTAAACTATAAATCATAAACCTCCCCATTATAACTATGAAGCTATGTAACTAAAGTTATCATCAATGTTTAAATAATTTATCACAGAGATGCGCTAAAATGCCTGCGGCCGACCACCAGAGGACTGGCAAAACCTATCTGGGCTCCTGGAACTCAGCACCAAACTGGAATTGAGCCCCGGTCCGCATTGGCCAACCATGGAATGACTGGCAAAACCTTGCACTTCAAATCCAGTTCCCCATTCCTCCCAGAAGGTAGCACCCCCAAACAAGTGGTATCCCTAGGTGCCTCATCAAATTGCCGACAATATACTAAAAGACCGACTTGATCCCTTGCACCCTACTCGATCAACACGCCTTTTAAGTAGCGGCAGACCGGGGCTCAATTCCAGTCCGGCACTGAGTTCTAGGAGCCCGGATAGGCCGGAGAGGTTTTGCCAGTCCTCCGGCATTTATCTCATCTCCATGACAAAACATGCATTGTCATGTACAATGTAGAATATTTAAAGTATTGGAGATATTTTAAAAAGGATTTAATAGTTGCTTGCTATTATTTTGAACATAAATATATATTTTAAAATCTATGTTTATTTTTAAAATAATATTAAGCAACCATTAAATACATTTTAAGATATCTGCAATACTTTAAACAATATGCATTGTACATGATTATTTATATTATTTAAACATTCACCCGTAATCTAGCATAACCTAAAACTAACTCTCAAAGCTACACATACATATTCAATATTTAAATTATGCATTGTTTTGTGGAATGCATAATGTTTAAATATTTGCACATAAATTAATGTTGCCTGGTGTGTTTATTATTTTTAATTAAAGACAGGGTAATTAATATTATATATCTACATAACTGCATGCCTGTTATGTAAAACTATAATTTAATAACACTGACTACTATAACATAAATATATATTAACATATATATCTATGTTATCACTAATAAACAGAACAAGCTAACATAAATAGATTTTAATGTATATGTAATACTTAAACCATTATGCAATATACATGCTAACTGTTTAAATTTTGAATATCAATGCAAGGCCAAAATACATTATATCTACAATCTTTTAAATAAAATACATGGTCATGTATACATTTTTAAAATAGATATTTATGTTATAAATACAGTTGCATTATAGATACAGTATTACATAACTGCATGCCTGTTATGCAATAAAACAATTGTAACACTAATGCGTTTTGAAACATGAATATACATTTTAAAATATATATTGATATTTAAAATAAAAAATACAACAAGAAAAATAAAAGTTAAAAGATTATGCATCATACATAAGAATGCATACTATTTTAAAAATTGTAGCTACATCCACTATTAACCACTAAGCTGCCTTAAAGGGATACTGAACCCAATTTTTTTCTTTCATTATTCAGATAGATCATGCAATTTTAAGCAACTTTCTAATTTACTCCTATTATCAATTTTTCTTTGTTCTCTTGCTATCTTTATTTGTAAAAGAAAGTCCAGGACCCTGGACAGCACTTGTTTATTGGTGGATTAATTTATCCACCTATTAGCAAGAACAACCCAGGTTGTTCACCAAAAATGGGCCAGCATCTAAACTTACATTCTTGCTTTTCAAATAAAGATACCAAGAGAATGAAGAACATTTGCTAATAGGAGTAAATTAGAAAGTTGCTTAAAATTACATGATCTAACTGAATCACAAAAGAAAGAAATTTGGGTTCAGTGTCCCTTTAACCCCTTAATGACCACAGCACTTTTCCATTTTCTGTCCGTTTGGGACCAAGGCTATTTTTACATTTTTGCGGTGTTTGTGTTTAGCTGTAATTTTCCTCTTGCTCATTTACTGTACCCACACATATTATATACCGTTTTTCTCGCCATTAAATGGACTTTCCAAAGATACCATTATTTTCATCATATCTTATAATTTATTGTAAAAAAAATTATAAAATATGAGAAAAAAATGGAAAAAACACACTTTTTCTAACTTTGACCCCCAAAATCTGTTACACATCTACAACCACCACAAAACACCCATGCTAAATATTTTCTAAATTTTGTCCTGAGTTTAGAAATAACCAATGTTTACATGTTCTTTGCTTTTTTTGCAAGCTATAGGGCCATAAATACAAGTAGCACTTTGCTATTTCCAAACCATTTTATTCAAGATTAGCGCTAGTTACATTGGGACACTGATATCTTTCAGGAATCCCTGAATATGCCTTGACATGTATATATTTTTTTTTAGAAGACATCCCAAAGTATTGATCTAGGCCAATTTTGGTATATTTCACGCCACCATTTCACCGCCAAATGCGATCAAATACAAAAAATCGTTCACTTTTTCACAAACTTTCGGTTTCTCACTGAAATTATTTACAAACAGCTTGTGCAATTATGGCATAAATGGTTGTAAATTTTTCTCTGTGATCCCCTTTGTTCAGAAATAGCAGACACATATGGCTTTGGCGTTGCTTTTTGGTACTTAGGCCGCTAAATGCGCATCACACGTATTATGGCTAGCAGTGAAGGGGTTAATTAGGTAGCTTGTAGGGAGCTTGCAGGGTTAATTTTAGCTTTAGTGTAGAGCTTAGCCTCCCACCTGAAACATCAGACCCCCTGATCCCTCCCAAACAGCTCTCTTCCCTCCCCCACCCCACAATTGTCCCCGCCATCTTAAGTACTGGCAGAAACTGCCAGTACTAAAATAAAAGCTATATTTGGGCTTTTTTAAAAAAAAAGAAAAGGCATATTTACATATGCTGCTCTGTAGGACCCCCCTTTAGCCCCCAAACTGACTGATCCCCCACCAAACAGCTCTCTAACTCTCCCCCTGTCTTAATGGCCGCCATCTTGGGTACTGGCAGCTGTCTGCCAGTACCCAGTTTAGAATAAAATTGGTGATTTTTAAATTTTTCCCCTTTTCTGTAGTGTAGCACCCTGCCCCACCAAAGACCAACCCCCCACCCCCTCCTAGATACCTTCGATTTATTTTTTTTTACCATTAAAATACCGCTTTCTAAAAATTTTATACAGTTATATTTTCTGTAGTGTAGCGTTCCCACCCGCTCCCGCCCCGTGCACGCGCCCGCCCGCCGCCCCCGTGCACGCGCGCGCGCCCGTGCGCGCCCCCATCGGCTCTGCCCCCGATCCCGCCCCCCTCTACATTACCCGGCCCATCGATGGCCGCCCACCCGCCTCCCAAGTCGGCTCCCACCCACCAACGATACCGGCCATCGATGTCCGGTGCAGAGAGGGCCACAGAGTGGCTCTCTCTGCATCGGATGGCCATCTAGCGTTATTGCAGGATGCCTCCATATCGAGGCATCACTGCAATAACCGGAAAGCAGCTGGAAGCGAGCAGGATCGCTTCCAGCTGCTTTCCACACCGAGGACGTGCAGGGTACGTCCTCAGGCGTTAACTGCCTTTTTTTTGAGGACGTGCCCTGCACGTCCTCGGTCATTAAGGGGTTAACCCCTTAATGACAACAGCACTTTTCCATGTTCTGTCCGTTTGGGACTAAGGCTATTTTTACATTTTTGCGGTGTTTGTTTTAGCTGTAATTTTCCTCTTACTCATTTAGTGTATTCACACATATTATATACCGTTTTTCTCGCCATTAAATTGACTTTCTAAAGATACCATTATTTTCATCATATCTTATAATTTACTATAAAAAAATATAACATATGAGGAAAAAATGGAAAAAACAGAGCTGTGGCAGTTGGTTGTGACTGTTAAAAAACGTCTATGTTGTTTTTTTGATCCGTTTTTTTGAACTAAGGGGTTAATCATCCATTTTCAAGTGGGTGCAATGCTCTGTTAGCCTATTACATACACTGTAAAAATTTTGTTTGATTTACTGCCTTTTTTTCACTGTTTTTCAAATTTTGACAAAATTTGTTTCTCTTAAAGTACCGTTTTTTATATTTGCTTGTTAACTTGATTTAAAGTGTTTTCCAAGCTTGCTAGTCTCATTGCTAGTCTGTACAAACATGTCTGACATAGAGGAAACTCCTTGTTCATTATGTTTAAAAGCCATGGTGGAACCCCCTCTTAGAATGTGTACCAATTGTACTGATTTCACTTTAAGCAATAAAGATCATATTCTGTCTTTAAAAAATTTATCACCAGAGGAATCTAACGAGGGGGAAGTTATGCCAACTAACTCTCCCCACGTGTCAGATCCTTTGACTCCCGCTCAAGGGACTCACGCTCAAATGGCGCCAAGTACATCTAGGTCACCCATAGCGTTTACTTTACAAGACATGGCGGCAGTCATGGATAATACACTGTCAGCGGTATTAGCCAGACTACCTGAATTTAGAGGTAAGCGAGATAGCTCTGGGGTTAGACGAAATGCAGAGCATACTGACGCTTTAAGAACCATGTCTGATACTGCCTCACAATATGCTGAAGCTGAGGAAGGAGAACTTCAGTCTATGGGTGATGTTTCTGATTCAGGAAAGATACCTGATTCTGATATTTCTACATTTAAATTTAAGCTTGAACACCTCCGCGTATTGCTCAAGGAGGTTTTAGCTGCTCTGAATGACTGTGACACAATTGCAGTGCCAGAGAAATTGTGTAGACTGGATAAATACTTTGCAGTGCCGGTGTGTACTGATGTTTTTCCAATACCTAAAAGGTTTACAGAAATTATTACTAAGGAATGGGATAGACCACGTGTGCCGTTCTCTCCCCCTCCTATTTTTAGAAAAATGTTTCCTATAGACATGACTATAGACTATGGCAGACAGTCCCTAAGGTGGAGGGAGCAGTTTCTACTTTAGCAAAGCGTACTACTATCCCTGTCGAGGACAGTTGTGCTTTTTCAGATCCAATGGATAAGAAATTAGAAGGTTACCTTAAGAAAATGTTTATTCAACAAGGTTTTATCCTACAGCCCCTTGCATGCATTGCTCCTGTCACTGCTGCTGTGGCGTTCTGGTTTGAGTCTCTGGAAGAGGCTTTACAGGTAGCGACTCCATTGGATGACATACTTGGCAAACTTAGAGCACTTAAGCTAGCCAATTCCTTTGTTTCTGATGCCATTGTTCATTTGACTAAACTAACGGCTAAGAATTCTGGTTTTGCTATACAGGGAGTGCAGAATTATTAGGCAAGTTGTACTTTTGAGGATTAATTTTATTATTGAACAACACCCATGTTCTCAATGAACCCAAAAAACTCATTAATATCAAAGCTGAATAGTTTTGGAAGTAGTTTTTAGTTTGTTTTTAGTTATAGCTATTTTAGGGGGATATCTGTGTGTGCAGGTGACTATTACTGTGCATAATTATTAGGCAACTTAACAAAAAACAAATATATACCCATTTCAATTATTTATTTTTACCAGTGAAACCAATATAACATCTCAACATTCTGACATTCAAAAACAAAACAAAAACAAATCAGTGACCAATATAGCCACCTTTCTTTGCAAGGACACTCAAAAGCCTGCCATCCATGGATTCTGTCAGTGTTTTGATCTGTTCACCATCAACATTGCGTGCAGCAGCAACCACAGCCTCCCAGACACTGTTCAGAGAGGTGTACTGTTTTCCCTCCTTGTAAATCTCACATTTGATGATGGACCACAGGTTCTCAATGGGGTTCAGATCAGGTGAACAAGGAGGCCATGTCATTAGATTTTCTTCTTTTATACCCTTTCTTGCCAGCCACGCTGTGGAGTACTTGGACGCGTGTGATGGAGCATTGTCCTGCATGAAAATCATGTTTTTCTTGAAGGATGCAGACTTCTTCCTGTACCACTGCTTGAAGAAGGTGTCTTCCAGAAACTGGCAGTAGGACTGGGAGTTGAGCTTGACTCCATCCTCAACCCGAAAAGGCCCCACAAGCTCATCTTTGACGATACCAGCCCAAACCAGTACTCCACCTCCACCTTGCTGGCATCTGAGTCGGACTGGAGCTCTCTGCCCTTTACCAATCCAGCCACGGGCCCATCCATCTGGCCCATCAAGACTCACTCTCATTTCATCAGTCCATAAAACCTTAGAAAAATCAGTCTTGAGATATTTCTTGGCCCAGTCTTGACGTTTCAGCTTGTGTGTCTTGTTCAGTGGTGGTCGTCTTTCAGCCTTTCTTACCTTGGCAATGTCTCTGAGTATTGCACACCTTGTGCTTTTGGGCACTCCAGTGATGTTGCAGCTCTGAAATATGGCCAAACTGGTGGCAAGTGGCATCTTGGCAGCTGCACGCTTGACTTTTCCCAGTTCATGGGCAGTTATTTTGCGCCTTGGTTTTTCCACACGCTTCTTGCGACCCTGTTGACTATTTTGAATGAAACGCTTGATTGTTCGATGATCACGCTTCAGAAGCTTTGCAATTTTAAGAGTGCTGCATCCCTCTGCAAGATATCTCACTATTTTTTACTTTTCTGAGCCTGTCAAGTCCTTCTTTTGACCCATTTTGCCAAAGGAAAGGAAGTTGCCTAATAATTATGCACACCTGATATAGGGTGTTGATGTCATTAGACCACACCCCTTCTCATTACAGAGATGCACATCACCTAATATGCTTAATTGGTAGTAGGCTTTCGAGCCTATACAGCTTGGAGTAAGACAACATGCATAAAGGGGATGATGTGGTCAAAATACTAATTTGCCTAATAATTCTGCACTCCCTGTACAGGCGCGCAGGGCGCTATGGCTTAAATCATGGTCAGCTGATGTGACTTCAAAATCTAAGCTGCTTAACATTCCCTTCAAGGGGCAGACCCTATTCGGGCCTGGTTTGAAGGAGATTATTGCTGATATCACTGGAGGAAAAGGTCATGCCCTTCCTCAGGACAGGTCCAAATCCAGGGCCAAACAGTCTAATTTTCGTGCCTTTCGAAACTTCAAGGCAGGTGCGGCATCAACTACCTCTAATGCGAAACAAGAGGGAACTGTTGCTCAGTCCAAGACGGTCTGGAGGCCAAACCAGACCTGGAACAAAGGTAAAAAGGTAAAAGGTAAAAAAACCTGCTGCTGCCTCTAAGACAGCATGAAGGAACGGCCCCCTATCTGGTAACGCATCTAGTAGGGGGCAGACTTTCACTCTTCGCCCAGGCGTGGGCAAGAGATGTTCAGGATCCCTGTGCGTTGGAAATTATATCCCAGGAATATCTTCTGGACTTCAAAGCTTCTCCCCCAAAAGAGAGATTTCACCTTTCACAATTATCTGCCAACCAGATAAAGAGAGAGGCATTCTTACACTGTGTACGAGACCTCCTAGTTATGGGAGTGATCCATCCAGTTCCAAAGGAGGAACAAGGACAGGGTTTTTACTCAAATCTGTTTGTGGTTCCCAAAAAAGAGGGAACCTTCAGACCAATTTTGGATCTAAAGATCTTAAACAAATTCCTCAGAGTTCCATCATTCAAGATGGAAACTATTCGTACCATCCTACCTATGATCCAGGAGGGTCAATATATGACTATAGTGGATCTAAAGGATGCTTATCTTCACATTCCGATACACAAAGATCATCATCGGTTTCTCAGGTTTGCCTTCCTGGATAGGCATTACCAGTTTGTAGCTCTTCCCTTTGGATTAGCTACAGCCCCAAGAATCTTCACAAAGGTTCTAGGGTCGCTTCTGGCGGTCCTAAGGCCGCGAGGCATATCAGTGGCCCCTTATTTAGATGACATCCTGATACAGGCGTCAAACTTCCAAATTGCCAAGTCTCATACGGACATAGTACTGGCATTTCTGAGGTCGCATGGGTGGAAAGTGAACAAGGAAAAGAGTTCTCTATCCCCACTCACAAGAGTTTCCTTCCTAGGGACTCTGATAGATTCTATAGAAATGAAAATTTACCTGTCGGAGTCCAAGTTATCAAAGCTTCTAAATTCCTGCCGTATTCTTCTTTCCATTCCGCGCCCTTCGGTGGCTCAGTGCATGGAAGTAATCGGCTTAATGGTAGCGGCAATGGACATAGTACCGTTTGCACGCTTACACCTCAGACCGCTGCAACTATGCATGCTCAGTCAGTGGAACGGGGATTACACAGATTTGTCCCCTCTACTAAATCTGGATCAAGAGACCAGGGATTCTCTTCCCTGGTGGCTATCTCGGGTCCATCTGTTCAAAGGTATGACCTTTCGCAGGCCAGATTGGACAATTGTGACGACAGATGCCAGCCTTCTAGGTTGGGGTGCAGTCTGGAACTCCCTGAAGGCTCAGGGATCGTGGACTTAGGAGGAGTCACTCCTTCCGATAAATATTCTGAAACTGAGAGCGATATTCAATGCTCTTCAGGCTTGGCCTCAGTTAGCAACTCTGAGGTACATCAGATTTCAGTCGGACAACATCACGACTGTGGCTTACATCAACCATCAAGGGGGAACAAGAAGTTCCCTAGCGATGTTAGAAGTCTCAAAGATAATTCGCTGGGCAGAGATTCACTCTTGCCACCTATCAGCTATCCATATCCCAGGTGTAGAGAACTGGGAGGCGGATTTTCTAAGTCGTCAGACTTTTCATCCGGGGGAGTGGGAACTCCATCCGGAGGTGTTTGAACCGTTTCCTCTGCTCCCTCGACTGATTGCCAAGATCAAGCAGGAGAGAGCATCTGTGATTTTAATAGCGCCTGCGTGGCCACGCAGGACCTGGTATGCAGATCTAGTGGACATGTCATCCTTTCCACCATGGACTCTGCCTCTGAGACAGGACCTTCTACTTCAGGGTCCTTTCCACCATCCAAATCTATTTTCTCTGAGACTGACTGCATGGAGATTGAACGCTTGATTTTATCGAAGCGTGGCTTCTCCGAGTCAGTCATTGATACCTTAATACAGGCACGAAAGCCTGTCACCAGGAAAATTTATCATAAAATATGGCGTAAATATCTTTATTGGTGTGAATCCAAGGGTTACTCATGGAGTAAAGTCAGGATTCCCAGGATATTATCCTTTCTCCAAGAAGGTTTGGAAAAAGGATTGTCAGCTAGTTCTTTAAAGGGACAGATTTCTGCTCTGTCTATTCTTTTGCACAAGCGTCTGGCAGATGTTCCAGACGTTCAGGCATTTTGTCAGGCTTTAGTTAGAATCAAGCCTGTGTTTAAACCTGTTGCTCCGCCATGGAGCTTAAATTTGGTTCTTAACTTTCTTCAAGGAGTTCCATTTGAACCTCTTCATTCCATAGATATCAGACTTTTATCTTGGAAAGTTCTTTTTTTGGTAGCTATTTCCTCGGCTCGCAGAGTCTCCGAGTTATCTGCCTTACAATGTGATTCTCCTTATCTGATCTTCCATACGGATAAGGTAGTCCTGCGTACCAAACCTGGGTTTTTACCTAAGGTGGTATCTAACAAGAATATCAATCAAGAGATTGTTGTTCCTTCCTTGTGTCCTAATCCATCTTCAAAGAAGGAACGTCTATTACATAATCTGGACGTGGTTCGTGCTTTAAAGTTTTACTTACAAGCTACTAAAGATTTTCGACAAACATCTGCTTTGTTTGTTGTTTACTCTGGACAGAGGAGAGGTCAAAAGGCTTCGGCAACCTCTCTTTCATTTTGGCTAAGAAGCATAATCCGCTTAGCCTATGAGACTGCTGGACAGCAGCCTCCTGAAAGGATTACAGCTCATTCCACTAGAGCTGTGGCTTCCACTTGGGCTTTTAAAAATGAGGCATCTGTTGAACAGATTTGCAAGGCGGCGACTTGGTCTTCGCTTCATACTTTTTCAAAATTCTACAAATTTGATACTTTTGCTTCTTCAGGGGCTATTTTTGGGAGAAAGGTTTTACAGGCAGTGGTACCTTCCGTTTAAGTACCTGCCTTGTCCCTCCCTTCATCCGTGTACTTTAGCTTTGGTATTGGTATCCCACAAGTAATGGATGATCCGTGGACTGGATACACCTTACAAGAGAAAACACAATTTATGCTTACCTGATAAATTTATTTCTCTTGTGGTGTATCCAGTCCATGGCCCGCCCTGTCATTTTAAGGCAGGTAATTTTTAAATTTAAACTACAGTCACCACTGCACCCTGTGGTTTCTCCTTTCTCTGCTTGTTTTCGGTCGAATGACTGGATATGGTAGTGAGGGGAGGAGCTATATAACAGCTCTGCTGTGGGTGTCCTCTTGCAACTTCCTGTTGGGAATGAGAATATCCCACAAGTAATGGATGATCCGTGGACTGGATACACCACAAGAGAAATAAATTTATCAGGTAAGCATAAATTGTGTTTTTTTTTAGAAGACAACCCAAAGTATTGATCTAGGCCCATTTTGGTATAGTTCATGCCACCATTTCACCACCAAATGCGATCAAATAAAAAAATTGTTCACTTTTTCACAAATTTTTTCACAAACTTTAGGTTTCTCACTGAAATTATTTACAAACGGCTTGTGCAATTATGGCATAAATGGTTGTACATTTTTCTCTGGGATCCCCTTTGTTCAGAAATAGCAGACATATATGGCTTTGGCATTGCTTTTTGGTAATTAGAATGCTGCTAAATGCCACTGCGCACCACACGTGTATTATGCCTAGCAGTGAAGGGGTTAATTAGGGAGCATGTAGGGAGCTTTTTGGGGTAATTTTAGCTTTAGTGTAGTGTAGTAGACAACCCAAAGTATTGATCTAGGACCATTTTGGTATATTTCATGCCACCATTTCACCGCCAAATGTGATCAAATAAAAAAAGGTTAAATCTTTCCAAATTTTAGGTTTCTCACTGAAATCATTTACAAACATCTTCTGCAATTATGGCACAAATGGTTGTAAATGCTTCTCTGGGATACCCTTTGTTCAGAAATAGCAGACATATATGGCTTTGCTTTTTGGTAATTAGAAGGCCGCCAAATTACCTCTGCGCACCACATGTGTATTATGCCCAGCAGTGCAGGGGTTAATTAGGGAGCTTGTAGGGTTAATTTTAGCTTTAGTGTAGTGTAGTAGACAACCCCAAGTATTGATCTAGGCCCATTTTGGTATATTTCATGCCACCATTTCACCGCCAAATGCGATCAAAACTTTTTCACAAACTTTAGGTTTCTCACAGAAATTATTTACAAACAGCTTGTGCAATTATGGCACAAATGGTTGTAAATGCTTCTCTGGGATCCCCTTTGTTCAGAAATAGCAGACTTATATGGCTTTGGCGTTGCTTTTTGGTATTTAGAAGGTCGCTAAATGATGCTGCACATCACACGTGTATTATGGCTAGCAGTGAAGGGGTTAATTAGGTAGCTTGTAGGGAGCTTGCAGGGTTAATTTTAGCTTTAGTGTAGAGATCAGCCTCCCACCTGACACATCACACCCCCTGATCCCTCCCAAACAGCTCTCTTCCCTCCCCCACCCCACAATTGTCCCCGCCATCTTAAGTACTGGCAGAAAGTCTGCCAGTACTAAAATAAAAGCTATCTCTGATAAAAAAATAAATAAATAAAGCGTATTTACATATGCTGCTCTGTAGGATCCACCCTTAGCCCCCAACCTCCCTGACTCCCAAACAGCTCTCTAACCTCCCCCTCTACCTTCTTGGGAGCTATCTTGGGTACTGGCAGCTGTCTGCCAGTACCCAGTTTACAATATAAGAAATGTATATTTGATCTTTTTTCTTTTTTTTCTGTAGTGTAGCTTCTCCCCCCAAGACCAACCCCCACTCCCTCCCAGATCCCTTAGATTATTTTTTGGGGCATTCCCTCCACCCTTTCTCCCACTTATACTTTTTTTTCTGCAGTGTAGCGGTTCCCACCCGCTCCCTCACCGTGCACGCGCCCGCCACCCCCGGGCACACGCATCCGTGCGTGCCCCCGGAGACCCTGCCCCTCTCTGACGCAGAACCCATCGATGGCCGCCCACCCGCCTCCCACTTCAGCTCCCACCCACCAACGAATGTGGCCATCGATGTCCGGTGCAGAGAGGGCCACAGAGTGTCTCTCTCTGCACCGGAGGGGTCAAAATGGTTATTGCAGAAGGCCTCGATATCGAGGCATCACTGCAATAACCGGAAAGCAGCTGGAAGCGATCAGGATCGCTTCCAGCGCTTGTTTTACCGGTGGACGTACCAGGTACGTCCATTGTCATTAAGTGACCATTAAGGGGTTAATAACCTAATCAACATGTATGAGGGGTGGTAAGTTGATTAAAGGGATACTGAACTCAAATTTTTTTCTTTCGTGATTCAGATAGAGCAGCAATTTTAAGCAACTTTCTAATTTACTCCTTTTATCGATTTTTCTTTGTTCTCTTGCTATCTTTATTTGAAAAAGAAAGTCCAGAACCCTGGACAGCACTTGTTTATTGGTGGATGAATTTATCCACCAATCAGCAAGAACAACCCAGGTTGTTCATAAAAAATGGGCCAGCATCTAAACTTACATTCTTGCTTTTCAAATAAAAATACCAAGAGAATAAAGAACATTTGATAATAGGAGTAAATTAGAAAGTTGCTTAAAATTGCATGCTCTAAACCTGATGAGATTGCGGAAGCATTCGTTAGATATTATCAGGATCTCTACTCTTGTAGGACTTCGAACCTTGCTCAAGCGACTCAATTTTGGAGCGAAATTTCTTGCCCTAAAATCTCAACTGACATAGCTGATACCCTCAATGCCCCAATTACGGAAGCAGAAATAATAAAGACCATTAAAGATCTTCCCCCAAATAAGACACCAGGCCCAGATGGCCTACCGAATGAGTTTTACAAAATTATGAATACTGAGATTGCTTCATATCTTAACAACCTCTATAATAGTATGTATGTTAAGGGAGACCCAGTTGCCACCTCCTCTGCTTCCAATACCATCTTAATTCTTAAGGGCGGGAAGGTTCCTTCCCTTAAGGAATCATACAGGCCTATAGCTCTGTTAAACTGAGATTATAAAATCTTGTGTTCCATCATTGCTAGGCGCCTACAGTTATCACTTGCTAACATTATTCACCCAGATCAGGCTGGGTTCCTATACAAACGGAACTCTTCAGCAAAAATCAGAGAGGCCCTGATTGTTACTGAATATTTTAGGAATATGGAGGTGTCGGGGAGCCGGGGGGAGGAGGATGCCCCTGATCTAGCCATTGTATCCATAGATGCTGAGAAAGCATTTGACTCAATTCATTTCGATCATCTCTTTACCTCATTGGCCAATTTTGGCTTCAGAGGAGAGTTTCTCAAATTTATTATCAACTTATACAAAGAACCATATACAAGATTGATTGTTAACAATATTATGTCTCCACAGATAATACTTGGGAGGGGAACAAGGCAGGGATGTCCTCTCTCCCCCCTGCTCTTCGACGTTTCAATTGAACCTCTGGCAATTATGGTCAGACTTCAATCACCAGGAATCAAAATAGGTAACCAGACTATAAAAATAACCCTTTATGCGGATGATGTACTGTTATATCTATCAGATACCCAAACCAGTATACCCAAACTACTGGACATCGCTGCTCGTTTCGGGTCCTTTTCGGGCTATAAAATCAACGAAACGAAATCAGAACTGCTATGGCTCAGGAAAAACAATAATTCCCCTTGTAACATCCCCTTCAGTCTGGCAAAAGACTCTCTTAAATATTTAGGAATTTTCATCCCCTATATACCAGGGGAGCTCTACAACCTCAATATTACCCCTATTTTAGCAAGTATCAGGGAGAAACTTAAAAGTTGGCAGTCTCTGCCAATATCTATTTCCGGTCGGATAGCTCTATTTAAAATGGTCCTCCTGCCAAAGCTTTTATACATACTACAGAACACCCCACTAATTCTCTTAGAAAGGGATGCTCGGCTGCTTAACAGCGCACTCAGTAAATTCATTTGGCAGGAGAAAAGACCAAGGATATCTCTGAATAAACTATCCCTTCCAAAAGAAAGTGGCGGTCTGGCACTGCCTGATATTCGCCTATATAATTATGCTTTCCTCGCTCGAATAGTGGCTGACTGGATCTTCCACAGTGACTATGTAACAAATAATTTATTAGAGGAAAATATTTGCCACCCTTACCTCCCACTAGCTTTAATTCACTGTCCACCTAAAGAGTTACCAGGAGAAATTAAAACACTTAAAACGTTGTTTAACCCATTGAAGGCCTGGTGGAAAATTGGGAATCTTCTGTCCTTAAATTATAAAGTTTTGCAGTACCTCCCTCTCCTGGGCAATCCAAAATTCCCTGCAGGCCTAAGCTCTGCAATATTTAAAAAATGGCATAACCTGGGTCTGAGCAGGGTTGAACATCTTATCGACATAGAGAGAAATTGTGTTAAATCCTTTGAGGATTTAAAAAGAGAATTCAAAATAAATAACAAGGAATTTTATGCATATTTGCAATGCAGGCATTTCTCCACAGAACTTATGAAAGAGACAGGATGGAGTTGGTCAATGGGCAAACTGGAAAGTTGGCTCACTATGTTTAAAAATGGTCATAAATCTATCTCCGTGTGTTACCAGCTGATCAATCTCAGTAAAGGCGAATCAGAACTTGAGAAAATTTCTTCACTGTGGAACCAGATGATACCTCAGTCCAATATTAATATCAAATCTGTCCAATTATCAATTCAGAAAGTGGCCCAGGTCACTCTATCAGCCACGTGGCGGGAGATGCATGTTAAACTTATACATAACTCATACTTCACTCCCAAAAAGGCCTGCAAAATTCGCAATCTCAGTTTTAATAAATGTCCAAAATGTTCGTTCCCCGCTGCGGACTTAATGCATATGATTTGGGAATGTCCTAAAATAAGACATCTCTGGTGGAAGTTAGAATTTTGGCTCAGTAAAACCCTTAAAATCCCCCTTCCAGGCCTAACACAGTTACAGATCATATTTGGTCCTAGGAACCATAACTCTCAACATGCAAATGACAAAATAATTTTGTTGTCCATACTGGCAACCAGATATCTTATCTTCAAGAAATGGAAATCGAGAGTAACACCATCCATCTCAGAGATTAAGAACTGCTTAAAAAAACAATGTTTATTAGAACAAAGAGATACTAATTTGGACAGCGATGCAGATATCAGACAATTTTTTAGTAAATGGTCAGTGTTTATCAAGACACTGCCGGATACGGAGATAAATGATGTGATTTTCCCATTTAGGGATTCTGAATTGGTACTCTTAGGTGTCTGGTAATAATTAAGCAAGAGAGTCTCTAGCCAAGATGCCATCCTGGGCACCCCGATACCGAAATCCACAGTCCTTCAGATGAGAGGAGGGAGTGAATGTGAGGGGGCTCCCTTTTTCCTTCCCCCACCCCCTCCCCTTGTTTTTCCCCTTTTTTTTTTTTTTTTTTTTTTTTTTTATTTATTTATTATTTTTTTTTATTTATTATTTCCCCTTGCCTTTAATGTTTAGTTAACTATATGGAGATAAAACTTAGCAGAATTAATGCCTAAATGGCTGATCTAATGGTAAGAGGACCCTGAACTTCCAATTACCCTAGTTTTCAGGTTATGGCAAAGTAAGAGAGTATTACAAAGTATGAGTACTATAAAGTACAAGAGATTCAGGCTGTGTTCCTAAACATGTCTAATGTAAGTTAAGTTAATTTTAAAGAAGATAACAGTGAATATTTATTGGTAATCAGGAAATTGTGAATGATGTATGGTAATCTCCAAGGTAATCCTGTAATATTTCCGTTGAAATTTTGTCACTGTTTTTTCTTTTCTGTATATAATAAATGTATCTCCAATTAAAAAAAAAAAAAAATTGCATGCTCTATCTGAATCATTAAAGAAAATATTTGGGTTCAGTGTCCCTTTAAGGCCTAATAAATGGTAACCATCAATAATCACCTAATCAACCCCCATACAGGTATGACGGGTGCTTAGAAAATTAAGGCCTACAAAATACTAACTAACAATAAAATCAACCTCCATACAGGGGTATGTCGAGAGCTTGGAATATTCTGACAAACTCGCTCAACATAGCGGTGGATCCCTTGTAATATTTTGCTGCCTCGTAGCACTATAGATCATCAGGGCCTAATTGTTATTACTATGGAGGATATTGATCAAAGCCTCAACTATGTTGCATTCGCCGGCACCAATACACTCGCCTAACATCGCGGCCGCGGACCCAAATACGATCTCCATATTTATAAAAAAAAGCTGTCAAAAAGACGCGCACCAAGTAGAGGGTGATGAACATCGGACTGTTGTTAACTAACAGTCATCGATAACGCTGCTATTCGACTCTTTACCAACTTTATTTATACCCTGTCACTAAACGCTGCCGCTATACTAAAATATTTAACCCCTATCCCGCAGCTCCCGGACCCCGCCGCAACCTAAAGAAAGTTATTAACCCCTATCCCGCCCCTCCCTGACCCCGCCGCCACTAAATAAATGTATTAACCCCTAAACCTCTTGCCTCCCACATCACTACCACTAACTAAACCTATTAACCTCTAAACCGCCAGCCCCCCACATCGCCATAAACTAAATTAAGCTATTAACCCCCAAACCTAACAACCCGCTAACTTTAAATTAAAATTACAACATCCCTATCTTCAAATAAATTTAAACTTACCTGTAGAATTAAAATAA
Organism: Bombina bombina; assembly: GCF_027579735.1. Lineage (NCBI taxonomy): Eukaryota > Metazoa > Chordata > Amphibia > Anura > Bombinatoridae > Bombina > Bombina bombina. The sequence continues at coordinate 850,928,489 of NC_069504.1, read as the reverse complement.
ACAATTTTTAAACTATTAATTAACCTAACTATTATACTACAATTAAATTAAACTACCAATTAAATTAACTAAATTACATATTAAAAAAACCTAAACCTACTCAAATTATTTAAATATACTATTTAACCTTATTAAAAATTACTAAATTACAAAAAAAATAAACTCTAAGTTGCAAAAAAACCCACACTAAATTACGAAGAACCCCCCACACAAAATAAAAAATAAAAAAGAATTACACCTAATCTAATAGCCCTATTGAAATAAACAAGCCCCCCAAAATAAAAATAACCTTAGCCTACAATAAACTACCAATGGTCCTTAAAAGGGCCTTTTGTGGGGCATTGCCCCAAAGGAATCAGCTCTTTTACCTGTAAAAAAAAATACAACCCCTCAAACAGTAAAACCCACTACCCAACCAAACAACCCCCCAAATAAAAAGCCTATCTAAAATAACCTAAGCTCTCCATTGCCCTGAAAAGGGCATTTGTATGGGCATTGCCCTTAAAAGGGCATTTAGCTCTTTTATAATTTTTTGTAAATAAGTTCAGTGAGAAACCTAAAGTTTGTGAAAAAGTTTGTGAAAAAATTAACGATTTTTTTTTATTTGATCGCATTTGGCAGTAAAATGGTGGCATGAAATATACCAAAATGGGCCTAGATCAATACTTTGGGTTGTCTACTAAAAATGTATATACATGTAAAGGGTTATTCAGGGACTCCTGACAGATATCAGTGTTCCAATGTAACTATCGCTAAATTTTGAAAAACAAATGTTTGCAAATAGCAAAGTGCTAGTTGTACTTATTGCCCTATAACTTGCAAAAAAAGCAAAGAACATGTAAACATTGGGTATTTCTAAATTCAGGACAAAATTTAGAAACTATTTATAATGGGTGTTTTTTGGTGGTTGTAGATGTGGTGGTCAAAGTTAGAAAAAGTGTGTTTTTTTCATTATATTTTATAAAAATTTTTATAGTAAATTATAAGATATGATGAAAATAATGGTATCTTTAGAAAGTACATTTAATGGCGAAACAAACGGTATATAATATATGTGGGTACAGTAAATGAGTAAGAGGAAAATTACAGCTAAACACAAACACTGCAGAAATGTAAAAATAGCCCTGGTCCTTAAATCGACAGTAGACTGTAAAATTGTTTTTATATGAATGTATTTTCAATGACTTGTTATATCAGCTGCAGCGTATAAAATGTATGAGAAATTGCATTTTCAGGTTTATTTGTGTATATGAAGTAGCTGGTTTTGTGCTTTAAAACCACAACCTATTACAATGAGTTGAGCTTCAGGTAATATGAGATCTCATTATGTTAACACTTTGTGTACACACACACTCTTGCTTCCTTATCTTATATTTGTCTGGAAAACTAAAGCTCAATACATAGAGAGAACAATGGAAAAGTATCATGTTATTACTTAACTATCCTGCACCCCACTGAGAGTGTAATTTCTTCTGCTGGCTGTGTTTACTTAGGGTATTTAATAGCTGAGAGTGAGACTCCAGTATCAAAACTTTCAGTATAGGCTGGGAAATCACAAGCTAAACCAGCTATTTTAAAGGCCAAAATAGGAGTAAATGAGCTACTTGTAAACAATTTAATACACTCCAGCAGGGAAAATGGATCATTGGGAACAATTTAAATGGGAGAAAATTTTTGGGTGAACTGTCCCTTTAAGGGAAGGAAATTGAAAAATGGTCTTGTCCTTAAGGGGTTAAACTTACAATATGACTATCTTAAAATAAATAAAAACTTACCTGTGAAATAAAAAAAAACTAAGCTTAAACTATCTAAAAACCTAACATAAATATTAAAAAAAAAAATTACTAAAAATAAAAAACCTAAATTACAAAATCCTAACACTAACGAAAAAAAAAAAACTAACATTACAAAAAAAAACTCTAAAATTACGAAAAATAAAAAAAATCTAAGATTACAAAAAATAATAAACAAAAGTATCCAAAATAATAAAAATTAAACCTAATCTAATACCCCTATAAAAGCAAAAAGCCACCCCAAAATAAAAACACCGCCTAATCTAACAATAAACGACCAGTAGCCCTTAAAAGGGCTTTGTAGGGCTTTGGCCTAAGTTAACCTCTTAAGGACATGTCCTTAAAGGGTTAAATAGCTCTTTTACGTTAACAAAATACTAAGTCCCCCCTATCAGTAAACCCCCCACACACAACCAACCCCCCAAAATAAAAAAACTAAGTCTAAATAAGCCTAAGCTACCCATTGCCCCTAAAGGAGCATTTGTATGGGCATTGCCCTTAAAAGGGCAATCAGCTCTTTAGTGCCCATTAAAAAAATAAAAAATCACTAATCTAAAAATAAAGAACAACCAAAACAATTAAATAAAAACCTAAGTCTAACCCCGAAATAGGTACTCACAATTCCTGAAGTTCGGGGGTGAAGATATTCTTCATCAAGCGCAAGGACATCTGCTATCTTCGTCCGGAGTGAAGGTGGCACGGAGTGGAGGTGGCCGCGGAACACAGCAGCCATGCAGACATCCAGGGTGGAGGATCCTCTTCATGCGATCGCCGCTGCACATTAAAGATTGAATGCAAGGTACCCATTTTATATTTGGGGTACCTTGCATTCCTATTGGCTGAAAAATTCAACAAATCAGCCAATAGGATGAGAGCTGCTCAAATTCTATTGGCTGATTTGAACAGCCAATAGGGTTTAAGCAGCTCTCATCCTATTGACTGATTTGAAAATTTCAGCCAATAGGAATGCGAGGGTACTCTAATATAAAAGGGGTACCTTGCATTCAATCTTCAGTGTGCAGCGGAGATCGCATGAAGAGGAGGCTCCACACTGGATGTCATCGTCGCCGCCGGTCCTGCTCAGCTCTGCACCACCATGGCTCCGCGCCACCGGGATGAAGAAGAAAGATGTCCCCGCGCTGGATGAAGATGTCGCTGCCTGGATGAAGACTTGTCGCTGCCTGGATAAAGATGGATGTCCAGACTTCAGGAACAGTGAGTATATTTTTTGGGCTTAGTGGTAAGTTGTTTTTGTTTTGTTTGGGGTGGGGTTTTTTTTTTAGATTAGTTTTTTTTTTTTTTTTTTTTTATGGGCAGCAAAAGAGCTTATTGCCTTTTAAGGGAAATGCCCATACAAATGCCCCTTTAGGGGCAATGGGTAGATTAGATTTTTTTAGAGTTAGGTTTTTTTATTTTGGGGGGTTGGTTCGGTGGGGGGGTTTACTGTTAGGGGGTACTTTGTAATGTTTTTATGTAAAAGAGCTTATTTCTTTAGGGCAATGCCCTACAAAAGGCCCTTTTAAGGGCTATTGGTAGGTTATTGTTAGATTAGGGGGTGTTTTTATTTTGGGGTGGCTTTTTTGTTTTTATAGTGGTATTAGATTAGGTTTAATTTTTATTATTTTGAATAATTTTGTTTATTATTTTTTATAATCTTAGAGTTTTTTTATTTTTCATAATTTTAAACTGTTTTTTTGTAATTTTAGTTTGTTTTGTTTTTTCGTAGTGTAATTTTGTAACTTAGGTTTTTTATTTTTAGTTTATTTTAATTTTTTAAAATAGTAATGTTAAGTTTATTTATAGTTTAATCTTAGTTTTGTTTTTATTTCACAGCAGTGGAGGCTCCTCTATTTGAACCAGCAATAAAAAAAAGAGTAAGACAGCAATAAAAAAGAGTGAGAAAGAAATTAACAAATTAAATAAATTCTTTTTGGCTGAATAAAATATATTTTTTCCTACAGGATTCACTGCAGTTTTGTCTAAAAAAAAAAAATTGCCATTTTTATTTCTATCGCACCGCACGTGCGATAGATAGAAGTATAGTCAAAAAGCTCTTTCCACTTTTTACCTGCAGCTCCGTGCCCACAACCCGGCCCATAGCCTTGCTAATCGCACAGCTTTCAGTCTGCGAGTCAGAACCAGCCATCACGTGACACTCACACACTGAGAGCTGTGTGTGTGGGAGGAGGAGCCTCGTCAGCTTTAGATAGTGAGGAGATGCCAAGCAGAGAAGCTGCTTTAACAATTAGCTGCTGTTAGGTATGTAACATCACACTTCCCCCCCTTCCCCATGCGATCCGGTGCCCCAAATAAACTCCCTCCACCCTCCATGCAATCCTGTCCCACCCATGTCTCTATTTATAATAGTAACCTAACAACATTAGTTCTTCTTCTCATACTTTATACTATAGGACAACTTACATACTACTAATATCAAACATTGTGAGAATTGTGAATTATAGATTTTTAGCAAGTAATTCATTAAAAAATAATGTTTTATATATGTGGAAAAAGATGGATCTCATGGGTTTTACTGTAATGAATCATGCCACATGTAAAGAGAGGTATTCATACTTGTGAAAAGAGTTTACCCCCACTTTGGATTTCATCAAAGCCTGTCAAAAACAGAACATTTAGTGAATTTAGATGCTCCAAAGTGTGAATTATCTTACTAAAGCTGTTTTATTCTCAATGCAGTCCTGTGCCCTCAAGGTTTCCGCCTCCCTCCCTGCAGTTGTGTGCCCCCAAGTTAAACACCTCTTGCCCCCTGTGGGGGTCAAAAAATCATTATTATTTTTTCACTTTCATAGTATAAATTAACGCCTTATAGTGATTATCTGCATCTGAGCTGAAAATAATCCAAGGATGTCCACAGCACTCCGATATTTTTCAAGACTTTATTATGAAAATAGAAACCAGCGACGTTTCGGGGTTACAACCTCTTAGTCATGCTTCACATATTGAACATTATCACAGGGCTTTTAAATCTTAAAGGATTACTTTCTCCAACATTGGTGTGTCCGGTCCACAGCGTCATCCATTACTTGTGGGAAATGTTCTCCCCCACAGGGAAAGGCAAGGAGAGCACAGAGCAAGAGCTGTCCATATAGCTCCCCCTCTGGCTCCGCCCCCCCAGTCATTCTCCTTGCCGAGTTTGTGGTGTTAGTTGTAGTTTTTTATTCTTCTATCAAGAGTTTGTTATTTTAAAATAGTGCTGGCTTGTACTATTTACTCTATAACAGAAAAGTGATGAAGATTTCTATTTAAGAGGGCTATGATTTTAGCACAAGTAACTAAAATCTATTACTGTTACCACGCAGGACTGTTGAAACAAGAGAACTTCAGTTGGGGGTAACAGTTTGCAGACTCATCTGCTTCAGGTATGACTAGTCTCCTTCTAACAACACAGGCTAATGCTAGATGACAGTCATTTTTCCCCTCAGGGGAAACGGTAAGCCATTTTTCTTTCACCTCTGCAAAAAAGATAACAGGCTTCCCCTTTTTGTTTTTTATGCTGGTAGACACTGTTAGGGGCTAAATCGATTGGTTTTTATTACAATATTATACCATTTGAAATATTTTATAAGCTCACATACACTTGGGAGCGTTTTTTATTGATCTGGCTTGTTTTAGACACCTAAATCTAGTCAGGAAGGCCCCTTCACTCTAGTGTGCTGAGGGAGGAAGCCTCATTTTGGCACTTCAGCTGTGCAGTTGAATTTCAAGGCAGTGCATGCAGATTCATGTGAGAGGGTCCTGTGGTTCAGAAAGTGACTCCAAAAGGCTTTTTTCTGTGAATGGTGACCCCTAAGGAAGGTAAAAAGCTGCAGCAAGGCTGTAGCTGGGATTGTGGTGTGTAAAAACGGTTAAATCCAACAATTAGCTCCGGTTTGCTTGTTTTAAGAGCTAGAGTCTCCATATTTGCCGTGCAATACTTTCTAAGCATTAAGACACTGGGGTCCAAATTTCAGAAAAATCGGATATTGCCTTCATAGTTTTTTAAGCATTCAGAAATAAATGTGTCATTTTATTATTTAAAGAGACAGTAACGTTTTTGTTTAAAATCGTTTTTATTGCATTGTTTGCCTGCCTAAATCTGTTTAACATGTCTGTTCCATCAGATAACCTATGTTCTGTGTGTATAGAGACAAATGTGATTCCCCCTTCGAGTGTTTGTGATAATTGCGCCATAGCGTCCAAACAAAATCAGGACAGATCTGTTATTTTTCCAAGATGATTTATCTAATGAAGGTAGTGGGGATAGCTCTACATCCTCTCCTTCTGTGTCTACACCAGCTTTGCCCGCGCAGGCGACACCTAGCGCGCCAGTGCTTATTTCTATGCAACAATTATCAGCAGTAGTGGATAATTCTATAGCAAATCTTTTATCCAAACTGCCAGTTTTTCAGAGAAAGCGTGATTGTTCAGTTTTAAATACAGATAAAAAGGATGAACAATCAGACGCTGACGATGCCTTATCTATTTTACTCTCACATCAATCGGAATTGGCTGTGAGGGAAGGGCTGTCTGAGGGTGAAATTTCAGACTCAGGAAAAATTTCTCAACAGGCAGAACCTGATCTAGTGGCATTTAAGTTTAAGCTAGAACATCTCCGCGCTTTGCTTAAGGAGGTATTAGCTACTCTGGATGACTGTGATTCCATGGTAGTACCAGAGAAGTTGTGCAAATTGGACACATTTTTAGAGGTCCCAGTGCACGACGACACTTTTCCAATACCTAAGAGGGTAGCGAACATAGTGGAAAAGGAGTGGGAGAAGCCAGGTGTACCCTTTGCCCCACCTCCTATATTTAAGAAAATGTTTCCCATAGTAGACCCTAGAAGGGACGCATGGCAAACGGTCCCGAAGGTTTAGGGAGCTGTTTCAACACTAGCGAAGCGCACAACTATTCCTATAGAGGACAGCTGCGCTTTCAAAGATCCTATGGATAAAAAATTGGAAGGATTGCTTAAAAAGATTTTTGTTCAGCAAGGGTTCATCCTTCAACCAGCTACGTGTGTTATTACTGTCACTTCAGCTGCGTCCTTTTGGTTCGAAGAACTAGAAAGGTCGCTCCAGAAAGAGACTTCCTATGAAGAAGTCATGGACAGAATTCACGCATTAAAGTTAGCTAATTCCTTTATATTGGATGCCGCCTTTCAAATAACGAAATTGGCGGCGAAAAACTCAGGTTTTGCTATAGTAGCGCGGAGGGCGCTTTGGCTAAAATCCTGGTCGGCAGACGTGTCGTCCAAGACTAAGTTACTGAATATTCCTTTCAAGGGTAAGACCCTTTTTGGGCCGGAATTGAAGGAAATTATTTCAGACATCACTGGGGGTAAGGGCCATGCCCTCCCACAGGATAGGCCTTTTAAGGCTAAGAACAAGTCTAATTTTCGTTCCTTTCGCAATTTCAGGAACGGACCGGCTAATAACTCCACTGCCGCTAGACAAGAAGGTAACGCGGCCCAGCCCAAACCCGCTTGGAAGCCCATGCAAGGCTGGAACAAGGGTAAACAAACCAAGAAACCTGCTGCTGCTACCAAGACAGCATGAAGGGGTAGCCCCCGATCCGGGACCGGATCTGGTAGGGGGCAGACTATCTCTCTTCGCTCAGGCTTGGGCAAGAGATGTTCTGGATCCCTGGGCACTAGAGATAGTTTCCAAGGGATACCTGTTAGAATTCAAGGGACTTCCTCCAAAGGGAAGGTTCCACCTGTCTCGCTTATCTTCAGACCAGATAAAGAAACAGGCATTCTTACATTGTGTAAGAGACCTATCAAAGATGGGAGTGATAAACCCAGTCCCCTCCGGGGAACAAGGTCTAGGGTTTTACTCAAACCTGTTTGTGGTTTCCAAAAAAGAGGGAACTTTCAGGCCAATTCTTGATTTAAAGATATTAAACAAGTTCCTCAGAGTTCCATCCTTCAAGATGGAAACCATTCGGACAATCTTACCAACAATCCAGCAGGGTCAATTTTTGACTACCGTGGATCTGAAGGATGCGTATCTGCATATCCCAATCCACAAATCTCATCATCAGTTCCTGAGGTTCGCCTTTCTGGACAAACATTACCAGTTTGTGGCTCTTCCATTCGGTTTAGCCACCGCTCCCAGAATTTTCACATAGGTGCTAGGGTCCCTTCTAGCGGTCCTAAGACCGAGGGGCATCGCTGTAGCACCTTATCTAGACGACATCCTAATCCAAGCGTCGTCTCTTTCCAAAGCAAGGGCTCATACAGACATTGTGTTGGCTTTTCTCAGATCTCACGGGTGGAAAGTGAACATAGAAAAAAGTTCACTGTCACCGTCCACAAGGGTTCCTTTTCTGGGAACAATAATAGATTCTGTGGAAATGAAGATCTTTCTCACAGACGTCAGAAAGACAAAGCTTCTAAAAGCTTGTCGAGTTCTTCACTCACAATGGATGTGGTTCCTTTTGCTCGAATTCATCTAAGACCATTACAGCTGTGCATGCTCAATCAGTGGAATGGGGACTATACAGACTTGTCTCCCCAAATTCAAGTAGACCAGGTAACCAGGGACTCACTTCTCTGGTGGTTGACCCAGGATCACCTGTCTCAGGGAATGAGTTTCCGCAGACCGGAGTGGGTCATCGTCACGACCGACGCCAGCCTCTTGGGGTGGGGCGCGGTCTGGGACTCTCTGAAAGCTCAGGGCCTATGGTCGCGGGAAGAGTCGCTTCTCCCGATAAACATTTTGGAACTAAGAGCTATATTCAATGCGCTCCTGGCTTGGCCTCAGCTAGCGGAAGCCAGGTTCATAAGATTTCAGTCGGACAACATAACGACTGTTGCGTACATCAATCATCAGGGGGGAACAAAGAGTTCCCTAGCGATGAAGGAAGTAACCAAGATAATCCAATGGGCAGAGAATCACTCCTGCCATCTATCTGCTATTCACATCCCAGGAGTAGACAACTGGGAGGCGGACTATTTGAGTCGTCAGACTTTCCATCCGGGGGAGTGGGAACTCCATCCGGAGGTCTTTGCTCAGTTAACCCAATTATGGGGCATTCCAGACATGGATCTAATGGCGTCCCGTCAGAACTTCAAGATTCCTTGCTACGGGTCCAGATCCAGGGATCCCAAGGCGACTCTAGTGGATGCATTAGTGGCGCCTTGGTCGTTCAACCTAGCATATGTGTTTCCACCGTTTCCTCTCCTCCCCAGGCTCATAGCCAGGATCAAACAGGAGAAGGCCTCTGTGATTCTGATAGCTCCTGCGTGGCCACGCAGGACTTGGTATGCAGACCTGGTGAATATGTCATCGGCTCCACCATGGAAGCTACCTTTGAGACAGGACCTTCTAGTACAAGGTCCATTCGAACATCCCAATCTAGTTTCTCTGCAGCTGACTGCTTGGAAATTGAACGCTTGATTTTATCCAAGCGTGGGTTTTCAAATTCTGTGATTGATACTCTGGTCCAAGCCAGAAAACCTGTGACTAGAAGGATTTACCATAAAATATGGAAAAAATATATCTGTTGGTGTGAATCCAAAGGATTCTCCTGGAGTAAGATTAAAATTCCAAAGATTCTCTCCTTTCTCCAAGAAGGTTTGGATAAAGGATTGTCAGCTAGTTCTCTAAAAGGACAGATTTCTGCATTATCCGTCTTGTTGCACAAACGACTGGCAGCTTTGCCAGATGTACAAGCTTTTGTTCAGGCTTTGGTTAGAATCAAGCCTGTTTACAGACCCATGACTCCTCCTTGGAGTCTAAATTTAGTTCTTTCAGTTCTTCAAGGGGTTCCGTTTGAACCTTTACATTCCATAGATATTAAGTTACTATCTTGGAAAGTTCTGTTTTTGGTTGCTATTTCTTCTGATAGAAGAGTTTCTGAATTATCTGCTTTGCAGTGTGATCCACCCTATCTGGTGTTCCATTCAGATAAGGTTGTTTTGCGTACTAAGCCTGGTTTTCTTCCAAAAGTTGTTTCCAACGAGAACATCAACCAGGAAATATTTGTTCCTTCTTTGTGTCCGAATCCAGTTTCAAAGAAGGAACGTTTATTACACAATTTAGATGTTGTTCGTGCTTTAAAGTTCTATTTAGAAGCAACAAAAGATTTTAGACAAACCTCATCCTTGTTTGTCGTTTACTCTGGTAAGAGGAGAGGTCAAAAAGCTACTGCTACCTCTCTCTCTTTCTGTCTGAAAAGCATTATCCGCTTGGCTTATGAGACTGCCGGACGGCAGCCTCCTGACCGTATCACAGCTCACTCTACTAGGGCTGTGGCTTCCACATGGGCCTATAAGAACGAGGCTTCTGTTGACCAGATATGTAAGGCAGCGACTTGGTCTTCTCTGCAAACTTTTGCCAAATTCTACAAATTTGATATTTTTGCTTCTTCGGAGGCTGTTTTTGGGAGAAAGGTTTTGCAAGCCGTGGTGCCTTCTGTTTAGGTAACCTGATTTGCTCCCTCCCTTCATCCGTGTCCTAAAGCTTTGGTATTGGTTCCCACAAGTAATGGATGACGCCGTGGACCGGACACACCAATGTTGGAGAAAACAGAATTTATGCTTACCTGATAAATTACTTTCTCCAACGGTGTGTCCGGTCCACGGCCCGCCCTGGTTTTTTTAATCAGGTTGAAATTTTTTTTCTTTATACACTACAGTCACCACGGCACCCTATAGTTTCTCCTTTTTCTCCTAACCGTCGGTCGAATGACTGGGGGGCGGAGCCAGAGGGGGAGCTATATGGACAGCTCTTGCTGTGTGCTCTCCTTGCCTTTCCCTGTGGGGGAGAACATTTCCCACAAGTAATGGATGACGCCGTGGACCGGACACACCGTTGGAGAAAGTAATTTATCAGGTAAGCATAAATTCTGTTTTCCTTTATAATTTTTAAGCCAAACAACTAACATATTAAAGTTAATAAACATTAATTAAAACCTACTGACCTATATTTTCTCCAAAACAAAGTTTCATAACGTTCTAAAAGTTATATCTTTTATTTGCCGATGATGTCACGTTATCCTGCCCACTATTTTCAGCACTGCATGTTCAAAATACTTAAACCAATGAAATTGTGTTTAAAGCGCCATTTTGAAACCTAGGTATTGTAAACGGATTGGTACAGAGCAAAGGATACCCACGGAGTGGGTTTGGAAAACAATTAAATTTGCAGACAAGATTTCTGACATACGGTAGAGATATGTTAATGAAATGCTATTGATAAAAAGCGTATTTGGGGTAGTTAGTTAGTAACAGGCATAGAAAATATTTACTTACAGTGGCCCTTTAATTTTTGCGCCACAGGGACTTTGGCAGCGTGTTTGCTCCCTCTAGTGGGCTTCATGTACAATTACATGTTCATTTGTATGTTGCAATGTTTCTCAAATTATAATATATTTCGTTTGTATCTATACAATTCATTTAGTTACACTGAATCACCTTATTTCCATATCCTTAAGATTTTCAATATAAACATATACAGATTAATGGAAAGCTATTAACATTTGGGAAATTAATAGAAATATCACTGACATTCTCAGTATTTATAGCTAGAAAAAACAGGTGAGCTCATAATAATAATAATCATAATAATAATCAATAGAGATTATGATTTCACCTATTTTTGCAGAATCATGTAACATTATCTTAGTGACAGCTTTAAAAATAAAAAAGATTTGATAGATTTTAGCCCTTAAAATTGCACTTATCTGGTCTCCTCTCCAGGCTCTTCTGATCATGTCTTCTTTTTCAAAAGCGGTTCGAAGGCACACTGTCTAATCACAGCACGCCCGTTCGCACTATTGAACTAAATTTAGTTTGCTCCCGCTACTAGATCAGAGTGGGAGCATGCTACATTAAGTTCAATAGCGCGATCCGGCTTGCTGTGATTACACAGCACGCCCGAGAACCACTTTTGAAAAAGAAGACACGATCAGAAGAGCCTGGATAGGAAACCAGGTAAGTGCAACTTTGAGGGCTAACATCAATCAAATCTTTTTCATTTTTAAAGCTGTTGCTAAGATAATGTTACATAATTCTGCACTACATTTACTGTCCCTTTAATCTTTCAGTTAATCTGTGTTTGATAATTTGTCTGTAAAGCAATTTTACTAAGATGTTACAAAAGTTGCATATAAAAGTTGCATATAAAAGGCATATTGAGAATATTGTAATTTTAACACCAGAGTGGTATACGACTCTTTCCTCCTAGCTAAAGAAGAGCTAGAGGCGTTCCTAAAACAAAAAGCAGCATCAGCACTAATAAAATCGGCAAGTAAATTCCACAGTTTCGGAAATAAGACAGGTAGTTTTCTAGCCTCTCTAGTTAACAAGCGCACGGCACGTAGCCTTGAGATTTCAGGGCACCACGCATACAAAACCCTCAGATACAGCCCAGAGTTTTGCAGCGTATTTTAAAAACCTATACACTAAGCAGCCAGTGGCAACATACCTGAGGAGTTCTGGAACTCTATTATACTACCACAACTGACTGAAGAACAGCTGACGGTTTTGAACGCCCCTGTCTATATAGAGGAACTGAAAAGCACTATTAACTCCCTAGCATTAGGAAAGGCGACGGGACCTGATGGCTTCCCAGCAGAATTCTACCAAATGTTACAGTCCCAAAAATAGCCCATACTAACCAAAATATACAATGGCTTTCTAACAGAAGAGGAGAGACCATCTAATACTTTTTCCTCAGCCTAAATAACCCTAATCCCCAAACCCGGTAAGGATCACTCTCTGCCAGAGTCATACCGCCCTATTTCTCTCCTCAATACTGATTATAAGACTTTCACAAAGATTCTGGCTGAACGTCTTAAGAATATTCTTCCTTCACTACTGCACCCCGTCCAAAGAGGCTTTGTGTCTCATCGTACTTTGGTGATCAATTTAAGATGGGTAATACATGTCATTGACCACTATTGGGAGAGAGTTAGATTGGAGTCTGTAACCCCTCAAAGCGAAGCCTTTCTTTTATCCCTTGATGCAGAAAAGGCCTTCAACCGTGTCGAATGGGACATTTTTTCAAAGTGCTTAACAGATATAACTTCCAAGGCCCCTTTTTAAATGCACTCCATAAAATATACTCTACCCCCATAGCTTGGATACTAGTTAATGGATTATTTTCCCCAGATTTCACCCTGGAGAGGGGCACTAGACAGGGATGTCCCCTATCACCCCTGATCTTTGACCTAGCACTAGAGCCTCTGGCTATCAAATTGAGACAGGTCTTCCCGGGGGTGTCCATCGGAGGTAGCATTCACAAGCTTATATGCAGACGACATGCTCTTGTTTGTGGACTCCCCAGGGAAAAACATACCAATAATCTTGGAGAATCTGGAGACCTTTGGCAAGTTTTCGGGCTACAAAATTAACAACTCCAAATCAGAAATCCTGTGGTTAATGCGACGTACCTCGACAGCCATTTCCTACCCATTTGTCGAAGTACCCAATTCACTTACTTATCTAGGTATCCAATTGCATAGAAACCCAAATAAACTTTATGACCTAAACATAACAAACCAGTGCACCTTACTCTACACTCTACTTACCAACTGGAGAAACCTCCCCTTGAACCTCTCGGGCTGTATCAATCTTCTTAAAATGTCCTTACTCCCAAAACTTTTGTACCCTTTACTCATGTTGCCCCTCCTAATGACCAACAAAGATATCAAAAATTTAGAAAGAGCAATCACTCAGTTCCTATGGCAAGGGAAAAACCCTAGAATAGCTGCATCTAAACTACACCTCCCCTATAAAAGTTGAGGTTTAGGCTTACCTAATCTGGGCAACTTTGCTAGGGCTAGTGACAGATTGACAGCTTGGCACAGCCCATTTTTACGATCTTTGCAAAATGCGGTAACTGGACCCTATGCCCTGTCTTCCCTTCCATACTGCACAGCCAATACACTACAATTATCTCTTAAGTAATAATATTCTATACAAAGATCCTCTGAAGGCTTTGTCACTATCCCATAAAATGTTAAACTGTTCACAACCCACCCCTTAATACATACCTCTGATAGGAACAAGGATTTTCTCGCAGGGAATGAAAATACCACCTTCGCAGTCTGGTGGGAGAAGGGACTTAGAACAGTGGGCGATGCTCTAGACCCTTTGCTGCAGACTGTCAGATCCTTCCAAGAGCTCAAAGACATATATGGCATTTCAAATAAACACTTCTATGCGTACTTACAGCTCTGACATTATATCACTGATATGATAACTAAAAACCCAGCCTTTTGGAATCCCACACTATTCATTACTTTCCGGATGGCGTTTGGCGTTGGCCATTTCTCAATTACATGTTTTTACCAAAACATCCTTAAACATCACACTAACAAGACTCAAAATATAATAATGGAAAGACTGCAACCAGACATAAACGCTGACATCACCATACAGGATATTAAGAAAAGCTTGGAACTTGCTAAAAAAGATACCCTATCCCTAACATTGAGAGAAGCTCAGACTAGACTAATAAATAGAGACTACATCACCCCTAGGAGATGGGTAAAATGGAACCCTACACACCCAAACCGCTGTGTTAAATGCCACTATGCCAACCCCTCCATGACCCACTACTTCTATGAATGCCCAAAGGTTAAGCGCTTTTGGAACTGCCTACAATATTAGATCACAACAACGCTAACCATAGAACTAACATTTTCAACTGACAACATCTTTTTATTCAAATCGATTAATATTCCCAGTAAACTACACCCCTTACTAACCCTTTTCACCCTAATTGCCAGACAATGTATCCTAACCCTGTGGTGCTCAAAAACTCCACCCTCTTTGATCCAATTTAAAAAATTCCTATATAGAAACCTATTTATTGAACAACACAATGTCATATTGGACTCTAACCATAGGCTGCCCTCTTTTGTAAAAAAAATGGAAGGTCCTTATAGAGGCCCTACCACCTAGAATAATGCAGCAGATCCTTAGGCCGTTCTTGCAGCATGAGTTAATGCTGTCCGCGGCTCTGCAGGGAGAGTGGACTGTTGTATGAAACCACATTGACCCCTGCCCCACAATCCAACCCAGAAGAGATTCTCATTGAAACCCTCTTTTAGCATTCACCGATTTCCCCTGGTATACACACTAGTAGACACAGGTTGGCCAGTATAGTTAGGTTTGTTAATAGTTTTGTTTTGTAGTTGATGTTAATTTATGATTAAACTTTTGAGGCACTCTTACAGGTGCAGGATACTACAACCATATTTCCTTCCTAAGCTAGAGAGAGTCCACGGCTTCATTCCTTACTGTTGGGAAATACAACACCTGGCCACCAGGAGGAGGCAAAGACACCCCAGCCAAAGGCTTAAATATTCCTCCCACTTCCTCATTACCCCAGTCATTCTTTGCCTTTCATCACGTTAGGAGGTGGCAGAGAAGTGGCAGACAATTCAGAGAGTTCTGAAAAAGGGTATCTACCCTTCGAGATAGGACTGGAGTTTTAAGTAGTCATGTCAACCTCTCAGTGAGAGTATTGATGAAAGTTAGAGTCTGGAGATGCAGGGAAAGTTTTTCTGCGAAGCCATCCAGACTACTGCTAACAGCTCCTAAGCAATCAGTGTTGACGAGTTTTACTGCTTACTTTCTCTCACTCAAGTCCATGTCAGGAGCGCTGCTATAAGACTGTCACACTTGAGAGGCTGTGTTCTGTTCCACAGCATGGATCCTGGAGGTAAGATTGTTTCAATTTTTACACATAAAATACTATAACAGGGTCACAGTGTTGCTCCTTTATACCTTGATAGGATCCAGGGTTAATATCCCCTGAAGGAGGTTTATTGAACAGTTGGGGTTAATTAATCAGTGTATTAATTATTTACATGCTGCTTTGTGTGATTTTTAACTGGGCTGATAGACTGTGTGTTTTTGGCTGGAACAAACAAGTTTTACTTTTTTTTTTTTTTTTTCTTCATTTTTAAAAGCTTTATTGAAAAAACATGAGGTTGTACAGCAGAATGTGAGAATACATGGAATATTTCAAAAATTGTTACAAAACGGTATGTCATATTGATGGAGCCATGCATCAGCTAAAATTATATAATACTCATTCACTTTACTGCAACACTAGAAAGTCATGAATTAAGACATTGGGTCTGATGTCTGTAGATATTGTAGGGGTATTCGCACCTCCAGTGTTGCTAGTGAGATCTGTTATATATATAAAAAAAAAAAACTATGAGTATTAATCATTGAACCTCAATATTACCCCAGCTATCTAATTGAGCCTCTCTTGGGCCCCATACGAGAATAGTTAATATGGGGGTTATGTGTAAGTAAAACAAAGAAAAAATATAATGATGAGAGACGAAGAACAAAGTAAAAGAATGAAGGTAACAATATATGAATCGAATATTATAAAACAAGTACCTTTAGGACCAAAATTGAGCCAACTATTAATCTTAAAGATAATATTTAAACCTGACACTTCATACCTCTACTGATTTTATCATAGAAAAATGCCTGTCTTCTTTTTTCCTTTCTCCTTTTTTCTATAACTATATGTATACACCAATGGGAGGGGAGTTAAGTTATCCCCTCTTATTATTTTACAAATCTATTTTTGATCAGATGTTGAGGGCTAGCTATTTGTAACACTATCTTTTCCCTATTTAGCCAGGACTTTCTTACAACTCAATATTGCCAACAAATGAGTTTAATAGAATCTGGGCATAGTTGGTTTGGCAACATTACTTTACACCGATATGATGTTGTGCTATCCTCTATTCTGCGGCCCCGGCCGCAAGCCGCACACAGAGGCTTGAAAACATGGAGGCTTGAAAACATGGAGGCGGTGTATTATTAAGCAGTTTCGGTGTATCTCCTAATATCGCCATAAACAATCACTAAAATATTATTATAAACAATGTATGAGCTGTATAACGTTAGGGTTTAACATATATATGCTAAAATAAACTGACACAAACACGGATCAAAACTGATTAACACAGGAACTTTACATGGATACCGACATTTCCACCGTGAGGATTTGATGGCCTTAGTGGTACATAAAGTCAATATTAGCCCCCTATAGCAGCCTGATCATATCTGACAGCTTCTGTAATAGCTAGCAATACTTTTTGCAAAGATCGGTCAAACCAAGTCTTGCGGGACAAGAGTCTTATTAGCATGTCAGCATGTCGCAGTTCCGATGGGTGTATAAGCTGTGAGAGGTCCTGCAGCCCTTCCCTATGCATGAACTTTCCTCTGCGATCATTCAGTTCTCTGGCCACCCTGGTGCTATATGGCACAAAGCCTGGCGACATAGCGATCTTAATTGATTGTGGGGCCCCCCTTGCCCCCTATAATGTCCACTTAGCGCCAGTCTCTGACCTGCAGTAATGATCCGAGGCATGCGTTCCAGTTGAGATGATATTGCAGCGGCCACATGGTGATTCCCTGCTTGTGAGAGCCACCCCACTGCGTTGTCAGATAGATAGATGCGGTCTGACACGGATTCCGTAGTGAGAGATGGTTCTTCCGGCCAAGATACACTGGGATTGAACATTGTAGGCTCTTGTTGTGGGTAAGATGTTTCTGCTATGCGTGCAGTCTTCTTGGCGCCAATTTGTGTAGCAAGTGTCCGGTCTTCCTCAGTAGTTTTTATTTGGTTGTTGATGTTACACTACTTATTCATAAGGATATCGAATGGAGCTCTTTCTATTAGCGACTCCATGAGCCTCTCAAAATTTGCATAGTGTTGGTTATATTGTGCTAGTACCTCCATGTCATCCATAGTCGTCACTTTCTTTCAGGGCTGTATGGATCCCTGCTTTATAGGAGTCCTCTCCGTTGTTTGTAAAGCTGTTAGCGATTTGCAAGATACAAGGCAAAAATGTTAGCGCTGGTACAAAAGATTTTATGCTCAATTAAGGTACAGGACCTCGGCTAGCTGAGGGGGGTAACGCTGCCTGGTAACAAGCCGCCGCTTCAGGCCTTTATCTTCCGATGCGGAGTTCTAGCTTCAAAAATACAGCAAGGCTTGAAATGTGAAGCTCTTCTGAGCGGTATAGTAATTTATATAGCAATTAAGTCTGTTGTGCTGTAAGATATCTCTATAAACCGGCGGATTAATGAGAAATCAGCAGGAGCTCCGGAAAAGTGCGACCGCTCAGGATCGCTGCTCGGACACGCCCCCCAACAAGTTTTACTTTTAAGTTTCACTTTTGTTTTAGAAATTGTTGCACAGCTCCTATTACTTGCTGTACTAGTAATAACATGGGAAGTACTGTCTTGCACTCCATGTGGCCGGATGTGGTCTATGTTAATTTCCTCCATTCCGGCTGAGACTTGAACCTGAGGAGAGCGTTTCTTCTGTTAACTGTCTGGGTCTAGGAGGTGGTGAGTGCCACAGCCATTGGGAGTATAAAGGTGCAGTTTTCTATAATAAAAAACGTTTTTATTTGTGTCCTTCTGTGGGTATAACCTGAGCTTTGGAGGACTCTGACATGTTAGAAGATACTCCTTCTGTACTAAATCATACCTGTTTATATTGTGAGGAGGCCATGGTTCTCCAGCTCACTTAATTATGTTCCACATGCCTTAACACTGTTATAAATTCTAAGAAAGGAAACAAGCCTGCTAAGGCTCTTAGTCCCTCTGAGCCGTCAACTTCTCAGGACTCGGCGTCCCGTGAGATTACTACCCTTGCTACATTATCCACTCCACATGCAGTTCCCTATAGCACATCTAATCCTCCATCCAGAAGGGGCCTTCTTCCTGCGGACTTTGCTCCGCAGTTACAAACGGCGGTGTCTGCGGCCCTCAGTGCATTACCTTGCTCTAACAAACGTAAGAGAAAGGTTAAACATAGCTCTCCTGACCCGGAGTCATCTAAATATTAATCAGATTTAGCTATTATGTCCCAGTTATCCGATGATGAGTTAACCTCTGTGTCACGGATACCAGGCTGCAAGGGTTAAACCCCTATAACCTTCCCCCTGTTGTTATCTAGACTATGTGTAAGGTGTCTTTCTGTTAACTGTATGAGTCATCCATTTGTCCTTTTGTAAGTCAGGATGTGATTAGAATCTGTTTAACTAACCATTGTCTGATGTTTGTCCCATTGTATAATATTTGTTTCTATTTGTGTAGTAACTAAATCCCTATGTGTTGGAAATGTCTAAAAGCTGTTCGAAACTGAGAATAATGAACATTTACCTCTCCCGAGAGCAGCTGTTGGATCTCTCGGGGGTACCCTGGCTGGTATCCGATATGGTATCACTTATTGTCTGGAAAAGGCATACAAGAGGCTGCTAGACCTAGTTCTGCAGCATGCCATGGAGTCTGCACGGAGCTGTGGTGCAGCACTCTGGGAATCGTGGAGGTTGGCCTCAGATGAGTGGCAACAGAGCATAAGAGACGACAAGCTGCTAGATACAGATCAGCAGCCTAGCCCCGAGCTTATAGACTTGGACAAGGGAGCCACCCCATCAGAAGCGCTGGCCACAGGGCAGAGAGCCGCCGGCCTCTGTCCAGCACCTGCAACAGCTCCAGGAAACCAGGGAGAGGAGGAAGTCGTCCTCCCTCCCCAGCAGCAGAACCCCTTCCCGGGAGAGGAGACAATCGGTCTCTCTCCCCAGCAGCAGAGCCAGGAGCCGGGAGAGGAGACAGTCAGTCTCTCTCCCCAGCGACAGAGCCATCCCCTGGGAGCGGAGGTGGTCGTCCTCCCTCCCCGTAAACAGAACCCCTTCCTGGGAGAGGAGACAGTCGGTCTCTCTCCCCAGCGGCAGAGCCAGGAGTCGGGAGAGGAGACAGTCAGTCTCTCTCCCCAGCGGCAGAGCCATCCCCTGGGAGCGGAGGTAGTCGTCCTCCCTCCCCGTAAACAGAACCCCTTCCCGGTAGAGGAGACAGTCGGCCTCTCTCCCCAGCGGCAGAGCAAGGAGCCGAGAGAGGAGACAGTCGGTCTCTCTCCTCAGTGGCAGAGCCATCCCCTGGGAGCGGAGGTAGTCGTCCTCCCTCCCCGTAAACAGAACCCCTTTCTGAGAGAGGAGACAGTCGGTCTCTCTCCCCAGCGGCAGAGCCATCCCCTGGGAGCGGAGGTAGTCGTCCTCCCTCCCCGTAAGCAGAACCCCTTTCTGGGAGAGGAGACAGTCAGTCTCTCTCCCCAGCGGCAGATCCATCTTTCGGGAGCGGAGGTAGTCGTCCTCCCTCCCCTTACAGAAAAGCCCTTGCAGGGAGAGATGGGTATCGATATCTCTCCCCGGTGGCCGAATCCCTTTCTGGGAGAGGAGACAGTTGGACTCTCTCCCCAGCGGCATCACAGTTTACCATGGAGCAGAGGTAGCAGACCTCCCTCCCCAGCGGTAGATCTCCTTCTCTGGAGAAGAGACAGACGGACTCTCCCCTCAGTAGCTTGGCAGGGTCTCTACCTTTTTCTTGTCCCAGATTATTTCTCACAGGGGGCAGGCGTTGCATTGGGCAAGGAGGATAAAAGTGTATACAGTTGGTGCCACATGTTTAGGCACCCGAGCTTTACCTGCCCCACCAAGGAGCAACCTCCCCCTCTGGTCTGGGGTGGGAATACAGCTGGGAAACCGGCACTAGCTTTGTTTGTGGGTGGGTCACAGAGAGAGGCAGTGTGGCCATAGAACTTAAGGACACTGGAACTTGTGGGACAGCAATTGTTTTGGAGCCAGCCTTAGAAAACTTGTTCGGGACGTTGTCTTATATGACTATCCCTGCGCCCAGAGCGCAGGGTATAAACATCAGCAGGAACCCCCCAGGATGCCCCAAGCTCAGGAGAGATGGGATAACCTCTCCCAGCAACCGAGAAGTGGAAGGCCACCGTCGGACAGCCCCAGGCCGACCCATTAAGGGTCTAGCCGGGTCTGCCGAACTGGAGGGGGGGAGATGTCACGGATACCAGGCTGCAAGGGTTAAACCCCTATAACCTTCCCCCTGTTGTTATCTAGACTATGTGTAAGGTGTCTTTCTGTTAACTGTATGAGTCATCCATTTGTCCTTTTGTAAGTCAGGATGTGATTAGAATCTGTTTAACTAACCATTGTCTGATGTTTGTCCCATTGTATAATATTTTGTTTCTATTTGTGTAGTAACTAAACCCCCATGTGTTGGAAATGTCTAAAAGCTGTGTTTTCTGTGCAATAAACCCCTACCCCCCCACCCCCATAATCTCACCCCTGTTGTTATCTAGTCTATGTGTAAAGTGTCTTTCTGTTATTGTGAGTCATTCATTTGTCCTTTTGTAAGTCAGGATGTGATTAGAATCTGTTTAACTAACCATTGTCTGATGTTTGTCCCATTGTATAATATTTGTTTCTATTTGTGTAGTAACTAAATCCCCATGTGTTGGAAATGTATAAAAGCTGTGTTTTCTGTGCAATAAAGCAGTTCTTCTTGTTTCACCTGAATAGGCTAGTCTGTCTAGTTATTTGGGTGAGCTCCTGCTAGAATCACTTTCTTGGGCTACATAGCAGCCTGTTCAAGGCAGAGAAAGGATTCTCAGGCAGAGCTACCCAGCCTGGGTAGCTGGAGTCTGTCACAGGGTGGGACCCTGGGTACTGATGCTGTCCGGCATCAGGGATGGCTACAGGCTGTGGTAACTTGCCAGCTACATAGCTGCAGTCAGCAGGGAGGAAGCAGGACCCGTTTGGCGGAGCTACCCAGTCGGGGTAGCCCGGGTATCCGTCAAACTCTGTAGCTTCAGGGGGTGAACTTTCTTGGTAGGAGTCCTTAGCATCTAAGCCTCCTGCTGCGGAGGAACTGTCCTTTTAGATTTAAAATTGAGCACTTGCGTTTTTTATTAAAGGAGGTTCTGTCTACATACATTAGAGGTTCCAGAGGCCACGCTGCCTGAAGAACCTATAATACCTAAATTAGACAGAGTTTACGAAGAAAGGACAGTTCCTTTGACTTTTCCTGTGCCGGTTAAGATGGCAAACATTATTAAGAATGAATGGGAAAGAATTGGTTCTTCCTTTTCCCCCTCGTCTACTTTTAAAAAGTTCCCAGTCCCGGACTCTCAACTGGATTTGTGGGGCTCCATTCCTAAGGTGGATGGTGCTATCTCTACGCTTGCTAAATGTACTACTATACCTCTTGAGGATAGTTCTTCGTTCAGAGAGCCAATGGATAAGAAAATGGAAACCTCTCTGAGAAAAATGTTTCAACATACAGATTTTTGTTTCAACCGGCGGCTGCAGTTGCTGCGGTTGCCGGAGCGGCTACCTACTGGTGCGACTCTTTGTTGGAACTCATTGAGGTGAAGTCTCCCCTCGAGGATATTCAAGACAAAATTAAAGCTCTGAGAATTGCTAATTCTTTTATCTGTGATGTGAACATGCAAATTATTCGCCTAAATGCAAAGGCCTCTAACTTTGTGGTCCTAGCCCGCAGGGTGCTCTGGTAAAAGTCTTGGTCTGTAGATATGACTTCAAAGTCCAGACTCCTTTCTCTTCCTCTAAAGGGAAAGATTTTATTTGGTCCATTCCCGGGCTCCATTATTTCTATGGTTACCGGAGGCAAGGGTGCCTTCCTACCGCAAGATAAGAAGAACAAGTCTAAGGGACGACAATCTTCTCATTTTCGTTACTTTCGTTCGACAACAATCCTCCTCCAAGCCTGAGCAACCCAAGAGTACTTGAAAGTCGGCTCAGTCCTTGAATAAATCCAAGCAGAAAAAGAAGTCCGCCAAAAACAAATCGGCATGAAGGGGCGGCCCCTGATCCGGGATCGGATCGTGTAGGGGGCAGACTTTCTCTTTTTTCAGACACCTGGTTCAAGGACGTACAGGATCCGTGGGTCCTGGAGGTGATATCTCAGGGATACAAGATAGGCTTCAAATCTCAACCACCAAGGGGCAGATTCTTTTTCTCGAATCTGTCTACCAGACCAGAAAAGACGGATGCCTTTCTAGGGTGCGTTCGGGATATATCCTCCTTAGGAGTTGTTGTCCCGGTGCCTATCGAAGAAAGAGGTTTGGGTTTTTATTCAAACTTTTGGTGGTCCCAAAGAAGGAGGGAACTTTCCGCCCAATTCTGGACCTAAAGTGCTTAAACAAATTTCTCAGTGTCCCTTCCTTCAAGATGGAGACAATAAGGTTCATCCTTCCTTTAATTCAGGAAGGCCAGTTTATGACCACTATAGATCTGAAGGACGCTTACCTTCATGTTCCAATCCACAGGGAACACTTTCAGTTCCTGAGGTTTTCATTCCTGGACCAGCACTTCCAGTTCATTGCCATTCTGTTTGGCCTAGCTACTGCTCCAATAATCTTTATAAAGGTTCTGGGGGCTCTTCTAGCAGTTGCCAGAACTCAGGGTATTGCAGTAGCCCCATACTTGGACGATATTCTGGTGCATGCTCCATCCTTTCGTCTTGCGGAAAGAAGTCCCGTCTCAGTCTTCTTCGATCACATGGATAGAAGATAAACTTGGAAAAGAGTTCTCTTATCCCAAGTACCAGGGTGGAATTCCTGGGTACTATAATAGACTCTATATCCATGAGGATATTTCTAACAGACCAGAGATGTTGCAAGCTAACTTCGGCATGTCTTGCCCTCCAGACCTCCTTGAGTCCCTCTGTGGCTCAGTGTATGGAGGTGATTGGTCTCATGGTGTCCTGCATGGACATCATTCCTTTTGTCAGGTTCCGTCTCAGACCTTTACAACTGTGCATGCTGAGGCAGTGGAACGGCAATCATTTAGATCTTTCTCTACAGATTGTATTAGACAGCCCGTCAAGAGAATCGCACTCTTGGTGGCTCTGTCTAGATCATCTGTCCCGAGGGACATGCTTTTTAAGACCATCCTGGGAGATTGTGAATACGGACGTAAGCCTATCTGGATGGGGAGCTGTTTGGGGTGCCAGGAAGGCACAGGGGTTGTGGACTACGGAGGAGTCCTCCCTCCCGATCAATATTTTGGAACTACGGGCGATCTTCAAGGCCTTGAAGGCTTGGCCACTTCTGGTTTCCTCCCAGTTTATCAGATTCCAATCAGACAATATAACCTTGGTGGCTTACATCAACCATCAGGGGGGAACGTAAAGTTCCTTGGTGATGGAGGAAGTATCTCAGATTCTGGAGTGGGCAGAGGCCCACAGCTGTTTGCTGTCAGCAATCCACATTCCGGGTGTGGACAACTGGGAGGCGAATTTTCTCAGCAGGCAATCCTTCCTTCCAGGGGAATGGTTTCTCCATCCCAAGGTGTTTGCAGAGATATGTAGCAAGTGGGGGACGCCGGAGATAGATCTCATGG
Organism: Bombina bombina; assembly: GCF_027579735.1. Classification (NCBI taxonomy): domain Eukaryota; kingdom Metazoa; phylum Chordata; class Amphibia; order Anura; family Bombinatoridae; genus Bombina; species Bombina bombina. Next base: position 850,904,475 of record NC_069504.1, on the reverse strand, counting down.
CGTCCCGTCTCAATACCAAGCTACCCAGGTACGGGTCAAGGTCGAGGGATCCTCAAGTGGATCTAATAGATGCACTAGCAGTGCCCTGGAGGTTCAAACTCAAATATCTTTTTCCTCTATTACCGTTTCTTCCTCGAGTAGTGGCCCGCATCAAGCAGGAGCGGGTATCAGTAATCCTGATTGCTTCATCGTGGCCACGAAGGACTTGGTTCGGGATCTAGTGGGGATGTCCTCATCTCCTCCATGGAAGTTACCTTGTCACAGAGACCTGCTGATACAAGGTCCATTTGTTCATCAAAATCTAGATACTCAGAGGCTGACTGCGTGAAGATTGAACGCTTAGTCTTAGCCAAGAGAGGTTTCTCTGAGAGTGTCATTGATACTCTTATTCAAGCTCATAAACCAGTTACTTGACGTATCTACCACAAGTTGTGGAGGACCTACTTATTCTGGTGTGAAGAGCGTGGTTTTTCCTGGCACAGAGTTAAGGTTACCAGGATCTTATCTTTTCTCTAGTATGGGCTGGAAAAGGTCCTTTCTGCTAGTTCCCTGAGGGGTCAGATTTCGGCCCTGTCGGTTTTATTGCACAAGAGACTGGCTGAGCTTCCAGACGTGCAGTCCTTTGTTAAGGCTCTGATCAGGATCATACCTGTGTTTAGATCTGGGACTCCTCCTTGGAGCCTTGCAACAGGTTCTGTTTGAGCCTCTGCATTCCGTTGACATTAAATTGTTATCTTGGGAGGTTCTCTTTTTATTGACTATTGCCTCTGCGCACAGAGTTTCTGAGATCTCTGCATTGCAATGTGAGCCCCCTTATCTGATTTTTCGTGCAGATAAGGAAGTTTTACGTACTAAATTAGGTTTTCTTCCTAAGGTTGTGTCAGATCGCAACATCAATCAGGAGATTGTGGTTCCTTCTTTGTGTCCTAATCCTTCTTCATCGAAGGAACGCTTACTTCACAATTTGGATGTGGTTCGCGCCTTGAAGTTCTATCTTCAGGCTACTAAGGAGTTTAGACAATCTTCCTCTTTGTATGTTGTCTATCCGGGGAAAAGTAAGGGGCAGAAGGCTGCTTCGACTTCCCTATCTTTTTGGTTAAGGAGTGTCATCTGCTTAGCTTACGAGACAGTGGGATATTGTTCTTCTGAGAGGATAACGCCTCATTCCACTAGAGCAGTGGCTTCCTCTTGGGCCTTTAAGAACAAGGCCTCTATGGATCAGATTTGTAAGGCAGCTACCTGGTCCTCCTTAAATACTTTTTCAAAATTTGATATTGTTGCTTCGGCTGAAGCAGTTTTCGGGAGAAAAGTTTTGCAGGCTGTGGTGCTCTCAGAATAGGGTCCGCCTCTTCCTTTTTGTTCCCTCACATTATTAATTTAGTGTCCTCTGGAGCTTCCGTATAGTTTTCCCAACAGTAAGGAATGAAGCCATGGACTCTCCCTATCTTAGGAAGGAAAATATAATTTATGCTTACCAGATAAATTCCTTTCCTTCCAGATAGGGAGAGTCCACGGCCCCCGCCTGTTTTTCTTGTCTATGGACGGTCCCCTATTATTTATTTTATTCTTCTGGCACCATTTATACCCTAATGTTTCTCCTACTTTTCCTTGTTTCCTCGGCAGAATGACTGGGGTAATGAGGAAGTGGGAGGGATATTTAAGCCTTTGGCTGGGTTGTCTTTGCCTCCTCCTGGTGGCCAGGTGTTGTATTTCCCAACAGTAAGGAATGAAGCCGGGGACTCTCCCTATCCGGAAAGAAAGGAATTTATCTGGTAAGCATAAATTATGTTTTTTGATTCTCAAAAAGGACATACAGTACTTAAAGATTCTTTTGTTAATAATACAACTAAGGGAATAGGATTGTACATTGAGAATGTGTCAAACTTTCTGACTGCAAATTGTAAAATATCCATGTATAATATCAATATTGATCATGTGCCTGTAAAGACTTTTTGACCTCAATAAAAAAAGAATAAAAAAAAATTGTTAGTGAATGCAAATTAAATCTCAGTAACAGTATCACATTTTGTATGTATTAAAGGGACAGTCTACTTGAAAATGTTTATTGTTTAAAAAGATAGATAATCCCTTTTTTACCCATTCCCCAGTTTTGCATAACCAACACAGTTATATTAATACACTTTTTACCTCTGTGATGACCTTGCATCTAAGCCTCTGAAAACTGCCCCCTTATCTCATTTCTTTTGACAGACTTGTATTTTAGACAACCAGTTCTGACTCGTAAATAACTCCACAGGAGTGAGCGCAATGTTATCTATATGGCACACATGAAATAGGACTGTCTAACTGTGAAGAAATGTCAAAATGCACTAAGATAAGAGGCTTAGAACTTAGGTTTAGTTTTCAACAAAGAATACCAGGAGAACAAAGCACATTTAACGATAAAAGTAAATTGGAAAGTGGTTTAAAATGACATGCCCCATCTGAATCATGAAAGTTTACTTTTGACTAGACTGTAGCTTTTATTTAAAATGTAGGTGTTTTAGCATTGAAGGATGTCAATATTGCTGCGCTCTCTGTAAGGTACCTCTATCCAAAAGATACTCATTCATTTCGATTTTAACATCTTACAGGAAATTAGACTTTCTGGCAATGCTTTTTTTTTTTTATTCAATTACCTAGCATAGATCTCTACATTGCTATATAAAAGTCTCAAAATACATCGTAGTCTTTTGCTTGCCCTGCTGTATTGTATTTTAACCCAAATGCAGGAAGCAGGGAGTTCTTTGTCAATGAGCTGTAGATAAAAAATATACAGTCATTATAAAAATGACTGTATATAAAAGGCTGTTATCCAAATTTTAGATTACACGTTCTGTTTCCTCCAGGCTCTACCTACCCCTGACTGTCTTCATGCCACTATGAGGATGTGGTACTGCCCTCTTTGTCGAGGTTATTCATCCCTGCGCCCCTGCCATGGGCTTTGTCTTAATGTGATGAAAGGCTGCCTTGCATTTCAGGCTGACATGGATTCTGACTGGAACAGCTTAATAGGTGAATGCTTTCTTTCTTTATTTCAGGATAATACAAAATACATATAATTTTTAATCTATTTAGTTTGTGATTATTTTAGTCTTAAAGGGAGGTGAAACTTCTTATAATTACAAGACTTTTCTGTAGCAATATATTAAAAGAACAGTATAGTCAAAAGTAAACATTAAAGGGACATGAAACCCAAACATTTTCTTTCATGATTCATATAGAGAATACAATTCTAAACAACTTTCCAATTTACTTCTATTATTTAATTTGCTTCCTTCTCTTGTTATCATTTGCTGAAAGGTTTATCTAGGCAAGTTCATGAGCAGCAGAGAACCTAGGTTCTAGCTGTTGATTGGTGGCTGCATATATATATTGAATGTGATTGGCTCACCCATTTGTTCAGTTAGAAACTAGTAGTGCATTGCTGCTCCTTCAACAAATGGTACCAAGAGATTGAAACAGATTATATAATAGAAGTAAATTAGAAAGTTGTTTAAAATTGTATTCTCTATCTGAATCATCAATCAAATTTTTGGGTTTTATGTGCCTTTAATGATTCAGTTAGAGCATGCAATTAAATAATTATATTCTTGTATTATCAAATGTGCTTTGTTCTCTTGGTATCCTTTGGTGAAGAGTAAACCTAAGTAAGCTGAAAGATGCTCAGGATCATGCATGTGTCTTTACCAATCTATGGCAGAAATGTTTGCAACTATGTATAACATGGCTATAAACAATGTTGTAAACACTGCTGCCAGGTGGCTAAAGACATGCGCATGCTACTTAGTTCACCCAAAATTACTCTTTAACAAATAATACCAAGACAAATAAGAACAATTGATAATAGAAGTAAATTGGAAAGTTGTTTCAAATGCCATGTGCTACTGTCCCTTTAACATACCAGCCAAGTTAAAACATTTTATGAATACATTGTTTGCTGTAATTGTTTTTTTCAATGGCCACCCCCACCTACTAAGGAACTACTGTAATTATCTTATCTTGTCACCTCTTTTGAGGCCAAACAATGTCAAGATTTGTAGCAGAATGATTAGTTAGTCAATTAGTGTAAAGTTAAATTACATGACAATGTAATATAGAGCAATATAAAAAAGGAAATACATATTTTTTTACCGTGCATAATTCAACATTTTATATTACAATTGTTTCATGTGCCTTTAGAGCTAACTTTGCCAAAAACTTCTCTTTAAAAGTGTAATTTTCCATAAAAGCATAAAAGAAAATGTGTTCTTAAAATGGAATAATAGATATATGCTAGACAATAAACAGACTGTCCAAACAAGTCTGTGTGGGACATAGTGCTATCCAAAAAGGTTTCCATATAGCCTTGTATGCACAATCAAAAAATAATTAGAACACCATTACTTTTATAGGAACTAAAAAGGATATGAAACCCAAAATTGTCCTTTCATGATTCGTATAGAGCAAGCAATTTTAAACAACTTTCTAATTTTCTTCTATTATTAATTTTTCTTTGTTCTTTTGGTATCTTTTGTTTAAAAGCAGGGACGTATGCTTAGTAGCCGTCCCATTTCTGGAACACTATATGGCAGCAGTTTTTCAAGAATGTTATCCATTTGCAAGAGCACTAGATGGCAGCACTATTACCTGCGATATAGTTCCCCAAGACGCCTATCTTGGTATCTTTATATAACAGAATGTCATGGGAACAAAGCAAATTTGATAATAGAAGTAAATTGGAAACTTTTTTTTTTTAAATTGTATTATCTTTCTGAAACACAGAAAAGAAAAGGTTTCAGTTTCATAACCCCTTTAAACTAATATAAATGTAAAACAAATGCATCTACATATTATTCTAAGCCTAATCTTTGCTAATCATCACTATGAGGCCCATTTATCAAGCTCTGTATGGAGCGTGTGGGCCCGTGTTTCTAAAGACCGCTGCTCTAAGATCGGGTTGATTGACACCCCCTGCTGGCGGCCGATTGGCTGCGCGTCTGCAGGGGGTGGCGTTGCACCAGCAGCTCTTGTGAGCTGCTGGTGCAATGCTTAATACGGAGAGCGTATTGCTCTCCGCATTCAGCAAGGTCTTGCGGACCTGATCCGCACTGTCGGATCAGGTCCGCTAGACCTTTGATAAATAGGCCTCTATGTCTAGCATGTATTTGCTGTTAAAAATTAATTTCATTCTGCACAAATAATGAATGTTTATCTAAGTAGATCTGTATTGCAGTATATGTAGATTCATTACTATGTGCCCCTGCTGATAAAGGGCCAGATTACTGGTGGATCGCAAAATTGCGGTTTCGTGAGCTCAGTATTTGAGCTTGTATTAGAGGTGAGGCACATTGCGAACGCCAGGTCGCATTGCAGGGAAGCTTTGCACTGACAAGAGAGTGCTTCCATAGGCTTCAAAGGAAGTCTCGTCCTCATGCAGTGAGACACGGCAGAGAACCTAGCACAGTGAAAGTGGTGCATTGATGGGCAGCAAAGTTTAAATATAAATGTATATGAATATATACATATATATTTATGTGTTTATATGTCTATATACACATGTTAACACATAAATATATATAAGCATAAACATATATATTTATAGCAATAAAACAGTCCCCATAGAGCACAATGTAAAGGGACTTTTCAGTGCTGTTTTTTTCTCTGACCTCTGGTTAATTTTTGGAGTGCTAATTGCTACCGCAAGCTCATGGTAGCATTAACCAGCCACTTGTAATGGCTGGTTATTTATCATGCACCTGTAAATGGGCGAATATGCCAGTTTACGGGCGCGCAATAATTTAGTGCTCCACTTGTAATCTAGCCCAAAATGTATGCTACATCTAGAGTTATACCTAATTGGTTGTCTGTATCTTGTTAAAGAGGGACTGCAGGAAGTGGCTGAGCGGCTAGCAGGATCATTTAATGTGGAGCTTGCTACTGAATCAATTGGAGTTAAGATATCAGAGGCAATAATGACTTTACAGGAAGAGAATGTACGGCTCACAACCCAGGTATAAAACATCTGTTTATAAAGATGTCTTTCATATTTCATTTTTCTCTAATATACCAGTTTATAAAAACAAAGCTATTGTATTGCAAAAGTATCTGCATTTTGAGTCTTTCTTCACATTTCATTTCTTTGCAACTTCCCTTTTTATCTTCTTTGCAATTCAGTAAATTAAAGGGACATTTAAAGGGACAGTCTACCATAGAATTGTTATTGTTTTAAAAGATAGATAATCCCTTTATTACCCATTCCCCAGTTTTGCATAACCAACACAGTTATATTAATATACTTTTTACCTCTGTGATTACCTTGTATCTAGGAACCTTCTTCCAGCCCCTTGATCACATGACTGTGACTGTTTATTATCTATTGTCTTAAATTTAGCATTGTTTTGTGCTAAATCTTAAATAACCCCCTGTGCCTGAACACAGTGTTATCTATATGGCCCACGTGCACTTTCTGTCTCTTTGTGTTGAAAAGAGATTTAAAAAGCATGTGATTAGAGGCAGCCCTCAAAGGATTAGAAATTAGCATATGAGCCTACCTAGGTTTAGTTTAAACCAAGAGAAAAAAGCAAATTTGATGATAAAAGTAAATTGGAAAGTTGATTAAAATTAAAAGTCCTGTCTGAATAATGAAAGTTTAATTTATACTAGACTGTCCCTTTAACACTAAATAGATGTTAGATAGAATGATATATTGAGATATTGAGGATATACTTCCTGCCAGCAGGTGGAGGTCAAGAACTCTCAGAAGAGCTTTCAATCCCTCCCAACTCTACTTCTCTCTAGATAGTTTTTGGTCTCAAAGGTGAGAAGTTGAGTTAAGTGCTCTACAATCAAGATTGTATTATTTTCTAATTTATTTATTGAGAGCTCAGACCTTACTAGAGACCTTATCCCCCTCTTTCAGTTTTACTAAGGAAGATTGAAAATGGATGACTGAAACAGGGGTTGAGGATTACCTCTCTTATGGCATTGTCAATACCTTTGTGGGTAAATCTCTCAGCCATAATTGCCCTTTGGCATTATGGGGACCACGTCCTTCAGCCTCCACTAAAGTGGTTTTTAATGCAGCTCAGGAAACAAATTATGTTCATTTTTGTTTTGCAAATTAATCAGCTATGTGCTAACTGTGTCCCACGTTTCCAGTTTCCAAGCTATAATTCTGTCAGTTAGCGTGGCAGACATCTTGCACCCATGCTTTCTATATGACTTAAGGAAATAACACAGATTTTTCATCTGAGATTAAAAATAATTTATAAAAGACTTTGACAGGGCTGTTAGCAGCAATTCCCAGACAAAGGAAGTGCAAAAGTAAATCTGGAAATTTGTCTCACACTCAGAGATCAGAGTTAGACTCTATCTTTATTGTTTCTCATGGAAACTCGCAAACACAAACTACAAAAAGCCTGTAGGTTTCTACAGATTACTCATTCCCCTTCTGTAGTACAGTGTATGGAAGTATTGGGTCTTATGGTAGCGGCTTCAGACTCAGTTCTTTTTACTCGTTTTCATCTTCGTCCCCTTCCGTTATCAATGCTTCATCAGTGGTCAAATGATTACTTTCATCTGGAGCAGAAAATAGAACTCTGTTTCTCTGTCAAACAATCTCTCTCTTACTGGAGTGGTGGTCACTACAGACGCAAATCTAATAGGTTGGGGAGCTGTTTGGGAGTCCCTGGGGCGCCGGAGAGTGGTCTCCTCGGGAGGCGAGGTTACCCATCAATGTTCTAGAACTTTGTGCGATCCTTCGGGGTCTTCACTCTTGGCCCCTTCTCACTCAGGAAAACCACTGCACGCTTTCTGCTGTTCACATTCTGGGAGTAAACATCTGGGAAGCAAGATTACTTAAGTCGTTAATCTTCATCCAGGAGAATGGTCTCTTCATCAGGGTGTGTTCAATCAGCTAGTCCTAAGATGGGGTCTTCCAGAAATAGACCTTATGACGTCCAAGCTGAACCACAAACTTCCAGTTTATTGCGCAAGACCAAAAGATCCAAGAAAAAAAATATTCTTCATTAAAATCTCTGAGAACAAATGGCAAAAAAATAAATTAAATAAATTTGAATAAGGTATTAAGAAAATTGTGTAATAACAAAAATAAACTGTATGGCTCAGAAATTGCATCTAATAAATGACTGAAAATGTAAATGCTGTACCGGTGTGCCAAATGTACTGGTACTACTATGAAAGTCAGATATACCTGGAATTTGTCATTTTCGAATGCATCCCAAAATATAAGTACATATTTTTATTCTTTTATTGAAGTTAGGAAAATACAATTGCAGGTAGCATGTGCTTCAACGTATCATGATGTGACAATGGCATGAGTCAAGGCAACAATATGCAAAGATACATGACAAACAGTGAATGCAATGTAACATAAACCTCTTTTGTTGTATTCTTGATATATCCTCCTTTCCATCTTGATACCCCTTTTGGACCTCCTCAGAGACAATAACTTCTAAACAATGGAGGAAATAGCGTCAAATCTTATATCAAGTAGATACAAGTTAAAGGCTCACTTATGGACCTTAAAGCAAACTTAATTCTATGAGAACAAATCTGTAAGTTATAAGATCTTAGAATGCATAGAATAACACATATAAAAGTATAACACAATATTTGAAGCTATAAACATTTCCACTGAAACTAAACAGTAAACAGAGCAGAAACATCTATTACATTTCTAAAACTCAATAAATATACACTGTTGAAAATTGTCTGCAATTTCTATAGTATATCAAATAATATATCATCCTTTATGGCTAATTGACAACATGAAAAGGATAATATGTAAGGGACTTGTAGATATTGAGTCAAACATATAAACAACTGCCCCCTAAATCAAGGGAGATTCCATGTAATAAGGAACAACTCACATAAAGCAAAAAGTAAGTAAATATATATGAACACCTTTTCAAAGAGTCTTTAAACCTTACAAATATAAACTATGTATAATTAAGACCTCAGAATACATTACTTTTAAACATTGTAGCATCCCACCTAAGCAAACTTTGACCTTGCCATTAGAGGGGGGGGGGGAAACATAATTAAGTCCGACATATAGGGGCCGATTTATCAAGCTCAGTATGGAGCTTGATGCCCCTGTTTCCATGCGAGCCTTCAGGCTCGCCGGAAACAGAAGTTATGAAGAGAACATCATAGCTGAGAACATCATAGCTGCAGGGCTCATAAATTAATACGCTAATGAATAATTGTGATTATATTTTTGAACCAATAATGATTGCAATACTGCAAATCCTTTATATGTTTATATATTGAAAGTGTTTCCTGAAGTCGATCTAAAAGTACTTTAAAATAGTTTTTAATCTATTTGTTTCATTCTCTTATCTTTCAATTTGGCACACATATAATCTAGTGATGTATCCTTTAAATTAATAGTATCTTTGCTAAGGATGAAAATCTTACTGTATGAGCTTCTAATCTAAACCAATATTCTAAGACAAAAAATTGAATTCTAAAAATAGCATTATCATGCTCGGAAAACTATTTGGCAATTATGTCCCTACAATAGAAGTAAAATGTTTGTATGTTAATTAAAAATATATATATATAATATGGATTTACTTTCCTCTTCACACAGATATTTAATTCTTGTGGCATCCCTCCTCCAACACGATATACACGATCTCCACAGGAGCAGCCTAAGCGAAAGTTTCATGTCTACAGCAATGAAGAGAAGCCCACTTCAGCAGCTGGTACCAACATAGACAGACTAGTAAGATAAACCATATATAGTAGGGCACATGGTTCCAGAGACTTTCAGCTAGATTACGAGTTTTGAGATGCTATTACAGGTTTTGAAAAACCCGGCTTGTGCGGGCAATATGGTGGCGTTGAGCTCCATACCGCACCCAAATATAAGCAGTGATTTGACGTGCTCGTGCACGATTTCCCCATAGACATCAATGGGGTGTGTTGGCTAAAAGAAAGCCTGCAATCACGGAAACAAAAGCTCCGTAACGCAGCCCAATTGATGTCTATGGGAAAAGAAAAAGTTATGTTTAAACCTAACACCCTAACATAAAAACCACGTCTAAACACCCCTAATCTGCTGCCCCCGACATCGCCGCAACCTACATTACAGTTATTAACCCCTAATCTGTTGCCCCTAACATCGCCGCCACCTAAATACACTTATTAACCCCTAATCTGCCGCCCTTAACATTGCCACCACCTACATTACAGTTATTAACCCCTAATCTGCTGGCCCGAACATCGCCACCACCTACCTATACTTATTAGCACCTAATCTACCGCCCCTAATGTCGATGCCACTATACTAAAGTTATTAACCCCTAAACCTCTGGCCTCCCACATAACTAACACTACATAAATATATTAACCCCTAAACCTAACCCTAACGTAACTTAAATATAATTAAAATAAATCTAAATAAAACAATTATTACCTAAATAACCTATTTAAAACTAAATACATACTTAACTGTAAAATAAAACCTAAGCTAGCTACAAAATAACTAATAGTTACATTGTAGCTAGCTTAGGTTTTATTTTTATTTCACAGGTAAGTTTGTATTTATTTTAACTAGGTAGACTAGTTAGTAAATAGTTATTAACTATTTACTAACTACCTAGGTAAAATAAATACAAAGTTACCTGTAAAATAAAACCTAACCTGCCTTACACTAAAAACTAACATTACAATAAAATAAAAAAATGAAATTAATCAAATAAAATTATCTAAATTACAAAAAAAAATAAACACTAAATTACACAAAATAAAAAACAAAATTATCAAAAATAAAAACAAATTACTGCTAATAACCCTATCAAAATAAAAAAGCCCCGCCAAAATAAAAAAAACAGCCTACATTAAACTGCCAATAGCCCTTAAAAGGGCCTTTTGCTGGGCATTGCCCCAAAGAAATCAGCTCTTTTACCTGTAAAAAAAAATACAAATACCCCCCAACAGTAAAACCCACCACCCACACAACCAAACCCCCCAAATAAAAACCTAATCTAAATAAACCTAAGCTAACCATTGCCCTGAAAAGGGCATTTGGATGGGCATTGCCCTTAAAAGGGCATTTAGTTCTTTTACATTGCCCAAAACCCTACTCTAAAAATAAAACCCACCCAATAAGCCCTTAAAAAAAAAACTAACACTAACCTCAGATGATCCACTTACTGTTTTCGAAGACCGGACATCCATCCTCATCGAAGGCAGCAGAAGTTTTCATCCAAGCGGGCAGAAGTCTTCATCCAGACGGAATCTTCTATCTTCATCCATCCAGCATGGAGCGGGTCCATCTTCAAGACATCCGGCGCGGAACATCCTCTTCTTCCGATCGCCGCTGTAGAATGAAGTTTCTGTTTAAGTGACCATCCAAGATGGCGTCCCTTACATTCCTATTGACTGATAGAATTTTATCAGCCAATAGGAATTAAAGGTGAAAAAATCCTATTGGCTGTTGCAATCAGCCAATAGGATTGAGCTTTCATCCTATTAGCTGATCCAATCAGCCAATAGGATTGAGCTCACATTCTATTGGCTATTCCAATGAGCCAATAGAATGCGAGCTCAATCCTATTGGCTGATTGCAACAGCCAATAGGATTTTTTCACCTTTAATTCCTATTGGCTGATAGAATTCTATCAGCCAATCGGAATGTAATGGACGCCATCTTGGATGACGTCACTTAAAGGGAAACTTCATTCTACAGTGGCGATTGGAAGAAGAGGATGCTCCGCGCCGGATGTCTTGAAGATGGTTCCATTCCGCGCCGGATGGATGAAGATAGAAGATGCCGTCTGGATGAAGACTTCTGCCAGTTTGGATGAGGACTTCTGCCCGCTTGTATGAAGACTTCTGCCGGCTTCGATGAGGACTTCTGCCTGCTTGGATGAAGACTTCTGCCGGCTTTGATGAAGACTTCTGCCTGCTTGGATGAAGACTTCTGCCGCCTGGATGAGGATGGATGTCCGGTCTTCGAAAACTGTAAGTGGATCGTCGGGGGTTAGTGTTTTTTTAAGGGTTTATTGGGTGGGTTTTATTTTTAGAGTAGGGTTTTGGGCAATGTAAAAGAGCTAAATGTCCTTTTAAGGACAATGCCCATCCAAATGCCATTTTTAGGGCAATGGTTAGCTTAGGTTTATTTAGATTTTTATTTGGGGGGTTTGGTTGTGTGGGTGGTGGGTTTTACTGTTGGGGGGTGTTTGTATTTTTTTTTACAGGTAAAAGAGCTGATTTCTTTGGGGCAATGCCCAGCAAAAGGCTCTTTTAAGGGCTATTGGCAGTTTAGTGTAGGCTAGGGTTTTTTCTTTCTAATGACACGATGAGTCCACGGATCATCTAATTACTATTGGAAATATCACTCCTGCCCAGCAGGAGGCGGCAAAGAGCACCACAGCAAAGCTGTTAAATATCACCTCCCTTCTGTCCAACCCCCAGGCATTCTATTTGCCTAAGTTAGTGTAAGGAAGTGGTAAAGTTAGGTGTCTGAGACTTCCGGTGGGCGGGCGGAGCGAACGGTCGCAGGGAAGAGGAGCTCCGTGCTCATAGCTCCCAAATTCCCTTATTGGAGACCGTAAACTGCCACAATACCGCTGATCCTTGACAGGTACATCCCAAGACCTGTCCGGACTTATCTCAGGTAGGAGCCAATACCAACGGCTCCCCTGCCGGAACCATTTCAAAAGTCACAACGGCCGCAGCTGCCAAAGACCGCGCCAAAGAAAATTAAAAAGAGCACGCATCAGAACCCCATCAGACGCAACAGATCCGACCCCGAACAGCAGGGGTTAACTTGAGCTCAACCGGAGGACACAAGTAACAAAGAACGGTACGTCGGAGGGGGAGAGCCGGGTGGCAAGAGAAAGAGGAACCGCCATTTTGCTATATCCAGGTGAAAGGGAGCAGCAGGGGGTTTGAAGCCAACTCACACCAGAGACTGTTAGATACTGTCAATCCTGACCACGCTATCTCACACCATATTAGCATTACAGCTCTCGCTGCACCTGGTGTCCAGCGGACAGTGTACAAGGCCCCGATCACCCACGTGGCTAACTAGACGCCATAGCATCCCTTCTTCTCTCCCCTCTCTGGTTACTCCTCCGCTGATTAGGCTGATTTATACAGATATATTACACGCTGAAAGATATGCTGTGAGAACCTTGCCTTGAGAGAGTGCAACACATGTGTCTTAATACATCACTGACACATTAACACAGTAAACTTGCTATGAACACAAACTCTGCAGAGAGGCTTCCAGAGCAAAATGCACTTGAACGACAATCAAATATGATGCAGTAACAAATTAGTACACCATACCCTACATACTGCAAAGGAATGAAAACTAAATGATTGCTGTTGGGATCGGCTACTTAGGGCCTGACTAACGGACACTAACCCTTGGGCTATAAAATCTTGGTCCTCTCCCCCCCGCCACACAACTACTGGAGGCAGAAGTGGAGTGTTGGACAGGTGCATGCAGAAGTACTATTCAAGTTTCATTAAAGCCACTGGCACCATGTCCAATAGGCAAAAAAACCAAGACAGAAAATCCAAAGCTACAGTGGAAGTACACGCTGTAGAAAACATGGTGGCGGACACAGCAGAGGAAAATTTGACAGACACCCATCCTATCGTCACACAAATTTCAACACTTTTCTTGCCCAAGATAGAGCAACTGCAGACAGGGATGGACTCACTGTCATCAGACTTTAAGTCCTTTTCCTCTAGACTTCAGCATATCGAACAAAGAGTGGGAGATGGAGAGGTCTTGCAAAGAGAAAGCACTACCAAGATCGCTGCACTTGAGGCTCAAAATAAAATACTGCTTGACAAAGTAGATGATCTTGAGAACCGCTCAAGGCGCAACAACCTGCGAATTGTTGGATTGCCAGAAACAGTGCCAAACACGGACTTGGTCGAATTTGCTGAACGCACTTTGCCAGCTCTGCTTCATTTGAAGCCGGATGATATACCATGTATTGTTGAGAGAGCCCACAGGGTAGGCAACATGAACCAAGATCAGAAAAATACAAGAGGGCCCCGCCAAGTAATGATCCGATACCTAAACTTCAAAGATAAGATCCTGATACTAAGAGCATATCGCCAGAACTCCCCCTTGATCTTTGAGGGGACGAAAATATTAATTTTCCAAGATTACTCTGCAGAAATTTCCAGGAGAAGAAGAGAGTTCTCACCCTACTGCAAGTCTTTTGCAGAATCAGGGCGCCCCTTTTCATTGCTGTTTCCAGCGAGACTTAGACTCCAGACCCAACAGGGGGTCAAGTTTTTTGAAGACCCTAGACATCTGCAGAAATTCCTTAGACAAGAGCAAGATCTGATAGTCAAAGATACTTGAATGGCGATGAATTAAACTCTGCAATTGTACAGGACTAGAGACACTTTATATCATGCAGAGGAGAGTTGAAAGACACTGGACCCACAAGGGGTTAATTACTAAATTCTAACTCTCAGCATACAAAGGTTTTTGCCTCAAAAGCTAACAGATGTTGTTGAAGTTATGGTGGGGAGCAGATATTGAAAAATGTCTCAGCTTAGTTGATATACTACCCCGTTGAAAATAGATTAGGGAAGAAAGAATCCCCCCCCCTTTTTTTTTACATATGTAATGCTATTCTGTAGTAATCAACAGTTGGCCTCATTTTTAGCTTAGGGATCTTGTTTGTCTCTTACTTGTTTGATCTTTAATTGATACTGCTTAGCTGATCCTGTTCTAGGAATTAGGAGCCTTAGGGGGGGGAAGGGACTTAGACTGTAGTCGTTTAGTTAATTAAGTTAATTATTTTTTCTTAATAAGAAACCAAATTAAGGGAGAGGTGTGCTGTTTATAAAAGGTAAACAGACCAGGACAACTGGTCGAGTGTTGTGGGGGAACTGAGTTGTTTTTTTTTTTTTGTTTTTTTTGACAATTGTGATGCATGTTTTATATTGTTTTCCATGTTTTTCACTGAATTTTTTTTTGTTGTTTTGCCAGCGGGATGCTCACCTCTCTTTCCAGGGTCCAAGGAGGGGACAGATTAGTCTTAGTCGACAGTACATGACCATACAACAGATGGTGTGTTCAAGGTATTTCAATGACACTGCTACACAAAATCCTATGACACCACACACACCAGCACATCAAGCATACCAGAAATTACATCAAGCTGAGTAGTCCACTAACCATTATGAGCTGGAATGTGGGAGGCATCACTTCCCCACAAAAGCGTAGATCTATACTACGGTACTTACACACTAGACGAGCTGACATTGCCATCCTAGAGGAGACACACTTATCACAGCTAGAACATCAGAAACTGAAACAAAATTGGGTAGGAGAGGTAATCTTTACACCATACGAACAACGGAGAGCTAGAGGGGTGGCGATCCTGTTTAGGAAAAACCTACAATACACTATCATCAAAACACATACTGATCAGGAAGGGAGATTTGTCATGGTTCAATTGGAAATTGGGGGGCTATCCTTCGCACTAGTGGGTGTATATGGGCCACAAACTCGAAAGCAAACGTTCTGGAGGACACTACACTCAGAGATAATACGATTCACTAACTCACCCCTCCTTATTGGAGGGGATTTTAACATTGCCCCACAAGTTCCTGCAGATAGATTTTCCAACCCTGACAGAAACACACCAAAGCCCCAGAGTGTTTATAATTCTAAAAAAGAAACAATGATAATAAAAACGCTAGCAAAGTCCTTATGCCTGCAGGATGTGTGGAGAGCCAAGTACCCAGAAAATAAGGAATACACATGTATGTCTTTAGCAAAAGACACCTTGTCGAGACTGGACTACTTTCTGGTCTCTTCATCGTTGTGCCCTAGAGTAGAAGAAGCTGCAATAGATCCCATAACGATTTCAGATCATGCACCCATAGAGGTAAAAATTCACACAGGAGCTTCTAATCACAAATCTAACAAATGGGTCTTTCCAACATACCTGTACAGAGACCCAAATTTCTATAGACATATTCTGGGTGAATGGCACACATACTCAGACCTTAATAAAGAACACATAGACGATCCCCTTCTATTCTGGGAAACGGCCAAGGCTGTCCTGAGAGGGGCCATATCTGCCTATGCCACATCTCTTAAAAAACAGCATAAATTAAAAACAGACCATCTCTTATCACGCCTTTTAAACGCAAGAAACAAATATCTTAGGAATCCTAACAACACCAATAGGCAGAAATATAAGGAAGCCAAAACACTTAGGGACAATTATATAGTCCAACAAACTAACAAAGCCCATGCTAGAGTTCAAGCCAAATACTACAGGTTTGGGAATAGAACTGGAAAGCTGCTAGCTAGAGTGACCAAATTGACTAGGACAAGGACTTCTATTTTAGCGATAAAGCAAGGTGGAACCCTATTAAACAAAGAAACTTATATTCAAGACGCCTTCACTAGCTTCTATAAAAACCTTTACTCAGTGTACCATGTGCTTGACGTAGATAGGGAGAGATTCTGGACTCCGATCCAGCTACCACAAATAGAACAGAACCAACTTAAGGAGCTTAACTCCCCCATTTCTAAGGAGGAAATAACAGCCACAATTAAACACCTAAAGCTAGAGAAATCCCCGGGCCCTGATGGACTACCGGCGGAGTTCTACAAAATAATGGGATCAGACATAGTTGGGGCTTTGGAGAAACTATTTAATGGCTTATTAGATGATTCGGTGGTACCCTCGGTTAGATTTGCAGAAGCTAACATTAGCATAATACCAAAGGAGGGAAGAGACCCACTCCTGACACAGTCTTATCGCCCTATATCCTTACTTAACCAGGACTATAAAATCTTAACAAAAATTCTGGCGAATAGACTGGCAGTGATCCTGCCGTCGCTTATTCACACCGACCAGACTGGTTTTGTCAAGGGAAGATCCTCTGTCCTTAACATCAGAAAGGTTCAGACAGTTATTCAATATTACTGGCAGCTGTCCCAAGATAGTAAGAAGAGAGAAAGTCATAGGGAGGCAGCCTTATTGCTAATTGACGCTGAAAAAGCCTTTGATAAGGTCCTCTGGGAACATCTCTTCCATACTTTGGAGAGGATGGGAATAGAAGGCTCATTTGTTACCGCATTATCCAATTTATATAGGACCCCACAGGCCTCTATCCTTGTGAATGGGACGGCCACATCGCCTTTCTTGCTACATAGAGGCACGAGACAGGGTTGCCCCCTGTCTCCGCTTCTCTTTGACATTGCCATCGAGCCCTTAGCGTGGAAAATCAGACAACAACTAGAGGGAATGCAGATAGGCGACACGGTCTCACATGTCTCGCTCTTTGCGGATGACATGGTGCTATTTGTCCAAGATCCCAGCAAGAATATACCCAAACTTATAGAGTTAATAGAGGAGTTTAGTAAGATCTCTGGGTACGCGATTAACAATGACAAAACAGAGTTAATATGGCTTCTATCAAAGAGCGACAGACAAATCCCTAATTTTGACTTTAAGGTAGTGGAAGGGAATTTTAGATACCTGGGAGTAACTCTCAATGTTGATCCGCGGAAGTGGTACTCGATAAACTATGGTCCCCTGCTGAGACAGCTGAAGGACTTGCTTAAGACATGGTCCCCGCTTCCCCTATCCCTGTCAGGCAGAGTGAGTCTTATAAAAATGGTCTACTTCCCAAAATTACTCTATTTCTTCCAGACACTCCCATTCATACTTAAAAAAACTGACATGCAGAATGTAGTGAAGACGGTCCTTCAATTTATATGGTCTAATAAGAAACATAGGATTAGCTATTCTAAACTCACAGCACCACGTGAGATGGGTGGCCTGGCGTTACCTAACTTTGAACTCTATAACTTGGCAGCTCAGTGTAAATTTGCTATAGATTGGATGACGGGGCAAGAAAAATTCACAAACACTAAATTGGAAAACACACTGATAAAACCGTGGACACTAGAAATGATACCCCATATGACCCACTCACAGGCGACTAAATATCTAAATGACATTGACCTACTGAACGAACCGGCGAGAGCTTGGAAACTAACCTGTAAACATCTAGGGGGGGATCACAGGATAATAGCTTATTTACCATGGGGGGGTAATCCCGAATTCCCTGCGGGAATCACATCTGAAGCCTTTCTTCACTGGAAAGAGCTAGGACTACGAACAGTGGGCCAGACGTTGATGCCAGAGGGAACCCACATGCTAACTTTTGATGAGCTGAGACAGAAGTTCGGACTACCTAGGACACATCACTATGCTTACTTACAGGCTAGGCATTACTTTTCCACACTATTGAGAGGGAGTAGAGGTGGTGAACAGTCACAGATAGTGCAAAGCGTAAGGTTAGTGGAGCTGGGCATCACATCAATATCACCACTATATAAGAGGCTGAATAGAATCGCAGGCACCTCATGCCTAAGTAGACTTACTGAGCTCTGGAGCTCCCTGTTAGGGGAGGAGGTAACTAGCAAAGACATCGAGGAAAGTATACATAAAGTTAAACGAGCCACTCTCTCGTCAGAAGTTCGAGAGTCACATTTCAAACTCATACACGACAGCTATATCACACCCAAGAAATTCCAGAAATGGAAAACAGAAAGAGATAATAAATGCCCAAAGTGTGGGAGGGAAGACGCAGACATTAGGCATATGCTATGGAACTGTCCCAAGCTTGTTAGATTTTGGAAGATGACATCTTACTGGGCAAACCTAAGAATGCATACTCACACTAATGAACTGACATTTAGAAACATTACATTGTTAGACTTCGAGGGAATCCCGAGAAACTCTAAACTATTTATGAGCAACATAGTCTTGATAGCCAGGCGACTGATATTTCAGAACTGGCTCAAACGTAACCCACCTACTGTGACACAGTTGAAGCAGACACTGCTGAGTCAAATGCTCGTTGAACAATCAGACGGATTGGGAGATGTCACTAAATGAGTGAGGTCTTTTGTTACAAAATGGGAACCATTTATTCTCTCGCTCCCAATACCTCTGCGTAAAATCGTTATGACGCCTTTTCGAAACACAGAGTACATTTTAGAGGCTAACCTGAGGGGCGAGTGGCAGTTTGACTGACCAGGAAACTGGGGACTGGGGAGATGGGGTGAAGCAACCCGAACTGGCAAATGTTAGTTTAAGTTAGTTAAAATTATTTTGTTTATAAGTAAAATGTGCCTTATAGGAGAAAAGACCGACTGTTCATAGGTCATGACCATACCAACAACAAGATTGCACTTTTCATGTTAACCACTGACCTATCTAATATTGAAGGTAAGAACCAGAACAGACAAACTTTACAATGTTCCGGTCAGGTTGATTTCTGTAACATTTTATCTATGTTGAATTATTACTGTCTTGGTCTTTCTGTATTTGGTACACAAAAAATAAAGATATTTAAAAAAAAAAAGTTAGGTGTCTGAAAAGATTCTTCAATCGAGAGTTTATTATTTTATTTGCAGTACTAGTATGTGCTGTTTTTCCTCCAGGGTGTAGCTGTAGTCCATTTCAGTCTCTTCAGTAGAGCATTGGTGGCTTTTAAGCAAAGGGAACTTGTGGGACATAATTCTCACTTCACCTCCCTAATATTTAAATAAAGGTTGCTGCCCTTATTATTATTTCTTTCTAATGACATGGTGAGTCCACAGATCATCTAATTACTATTGGGATATTCACCTTCTGGCCAGCAGGAGGCGGCAAAGAGCACCACAGCAAAGCTGTTAAATATCACCTCCCTTCTCTTTTATTTTATTTGCAGTACAAGTATGTGCAGTTTTTACTCCAGGGTGTAGCTGTAGTCCATTTCAGTCTCTTCAGTAGAGCATTGGTGGCTTTTAAGCAAAGGGAACTTGTGGGACATAATTCTCACTGCGCCTCCCTCATATTTAAATAAAAGTTGCTGCCCTTATTATTATTTTCCACAGGTCAATGTGAGGGAAAGGACCTCTCCAAACCTAGTGAGCTGCTTTGCTGCCAGGCAGATTTATTGAGGTAAGAGCTAATTTATTTTCTTAAGCAGCTTTAAGGAAAAAACATGGCACTTTACTATTTCCCTAACAGGGATATTTAATACATTACTCCTAGTGTTGTAAGGGGGATTATGTATGGCAGTTTTGCAGGCATTGGGGACTTGAGGAGAACTTGGCTCATTTTGGTGGTTTTATTAGGGCGTGTGTGAGGTAAAAATGTATCTGTTGCACACTTATTTTTCTCACTTCCTGTATATGGAGGAGAAATATCTGCATCTTAACGTTTTTCAAATCAAACGGTTATTTGCTAGCCTGACATTTCTGAAACAGCTCCATTTTGAATTTAAGAATCAGTTATTTAGTCATCCTGCTAGGATAGGCCCCTCAGCAAAGCTATAGCTGAGGTGTAGAGGCTGTTTGAGGTGTTATTAAGACGTTTTTATTTCCCATATCTTGAAAAATAAAGCAGTAACGTTTTTGGTTTTATTAAAAAAATAAAGCAGTTTCTGTTTTGCATTGCATCAAAAATAAAGCAGTTTCTTTTTAAAATTTAAAGAGACAGTAACGTTTTTTTCTTTATTTAAATTGTTCATAATTTAATTATTAAATTATTTATATTTATTCTGTTAAGATGGACAAAGACTCTGTTGTAGATTACAGATGTCCTTTATGTTTGAATGCTAATATTGAACCACCAATTCCTTTTTGTTACTCATGTGTTCAGAGAACTTAAAATTTTAAGGATAGACTTTTTGAGCCAATATTGTCTAAGACGGATGCTGTCCAGGAGTCTTCTGACAATGTTCAAAATATGCCGCATTTTTCTCCTCAGGTGTGTCCCAAATTTTAATACCCATTAATTCAGTGCCCTGTGCTTCCTCTCAAGCTCCGGCTGGAGTCTCCTTGCAAGACATTGTTTCTCTCATGTCTTCTGCAGTTTCTGATGCGTTGTCTGCTTTTCCTATGCTACAGGGAAAGCGCAAGAGGAAGTCTAAAGAATCAGTGCGTTAGGTGTCTGACTCGGTCGTGGCTATTCCGAATATTCCCTCTCATAGATCTGATGGGGAGGATTCTTTGGTAGCATCTGAGGGTGAGATCTCAGATTCTGACAGTGTAAGTCCTTCCTCTGATGCTGAAGTTGTATCCTTCAGGTTTAAGCTAGAGCACCTCCGTTTACTACTCAAGGAGGTTTTGGCTACTCTGGACGACTCTGACACTACTGTTGTTGTCAACCCTAAAAAATCTAGCAAACTTAACAAGTACTATGATGTACAGCACCTTCCATGCTGGAATGTTTTCCCATACCAGATCGGGCTACAGAAATTATTGTTAAGGAAGGGAGAAAGGTTTTTCTCCTCCTATTTTTAAGAAGATGTTTCTCATTGATGACTCTATTAAGGAGTCTTGGCAAACGGTCCCCAAGTTGGAAGGGGCAATTTCCACTTTAGCTAAGAGAACCACTATTCCCATAGAGGATAGCTGTTCTTTTAAGGATCCTATGGATAAGAAACTGGAGGGTTTTCTTAAGAAAATGTATGTTCACCAGGGGTTACAATGGCAACCTGCGGTGTGTATTGCTTACGTTTGTAGTGCGGCGGAATACTGGTTTGATGCGCTGTCTGATTCCATTCAAACAGACTCTCCCCTTGAAGAGATCCAGGACAGGATCAAGGCTCTTAAATTGGCTAATTCTTTTATTTCTGATGCTTCCCTCAATAAGCAGTAGGGACTTCAGAGTAATTTTCGTTCCTTTTCGAAACTTCAAGGGTAAACCTTCTTCTCCCTCTACAAAACAGGAACAGTCCAAACCTGCCTGGAGACCCAACCAAACTTGGAATAAGGGAAAGCAATCCAAGAAGCCCGCTAATGAATCAAAGTCAGCATGAAGGGTCTGCCCCCGATCCAGGACCGGATCTTGTAGGGGGCAGACTTTCCATTCAGGCTTGGGTTCGGGTTGTTCAGGATCCTTGGGCGATAGACATTGTGTCCCAAGTTTATAAACTAGAATTCAAGACCTTTCCCCCCAGGGGCAGATTTCTTCTCTCAAGATTATCTGTCGACCAGATAAAAAGAGAGGCGTTCTTACGTTGTGTTCGGGATCTATCCGAAATGGGGGTTATAGTTCCTGTTCCAGTACAGGAGCAGGGTCTGGAATTTTACTCCAATCTGTTTGTGGTTCCCAAGAAAGAGGGAACCTTCAGACCAATCTTGGATCTCAAGAGTCTAAACAAATTCCTCATAGTACCGTCCTACAAAATGGAAACTATTCGTTCCATTCTTCCTTTAGTTCAAGAGGGTCAATTTATGACAACAGTAGATTTAAAGGATGCGTACCTTCATGTTCCCATCCACAGGGATCATCACAAGTTTCTGAGATTTGCTTTTCTCCACAAACACTTCCAGTTTGTGGCTCTTACTTTCGGACTAGCTACAGCTCCCAGAATTTTTTTAAAGGTTCTGGGATCTCTGTTGGCAGTGATCCGGTTACAGGGTATTGCAGTGGCGCCTTATCTGGACGACATTCTGGTTCAGGCCCAGTCTTTTCATCTAGCAAGCTCCCACACGGAGATGCTTGTATCCTTCCTCCGCTCTCACGGTTGGAAGGTGAATCTGGAAAAGAGTTCCTTAATTCCATCTACAAGGGTAGTCTTTTTGGGAACCATAATAGATTCTGTTTTGATGAAAATATTTCTGACGGAGGTCAGAAAATTCAAGATTTTCTAATCTTGTCTGTCTCTTCATTCCTCTCCTCAGCCATCAGTGGCTCAATGTATGGAGGTAATCGGTCTCATGGTAGCCGCCATGGATATTATCCTTTTGCTCGTTTCCATCTCCGACCTCTGCAGTTATGCATGCTCAGACAGTGGAACGAGGATTACGCGGATCTGTCACTGCAAATGTATTTGGATCAGATGACAAGAGATTCTCTTCCTTGGTGGTGGTCTCAGGATCATCTTTCCCAGGGAACCTGTTTTCGTAGACCTACCTGGGTGATAGTGACTACGGACGCCAGCCTGACAGGTTGAGGAGCAGTCTGGGGCATTTTAAGGGCTCAGGGGACATGGACTTGGGAAGAATCTGTTCTCCCCATAAACATTCTAGAGCTAAGAGCAATCTTAAATGCTCTTCTGGCCTGGCCTCAGTTAGCTTCTGCCCGGTTTATCAGATTTCAGTCGGACAACATAACCTCAGTGGCTTGCATCAACCATCAGGGTCGAACTCAGAGTTCTTTGGCCATGAAATAGGTGTCCAAGATTATCCAGTGGGCGGAGATCCATAACTGTTGTCTATCTGCAATCCACATTCCAGAAGTGGACAATTGGGAAGCGGATTTTCTGAGCAGACAGACCTTTCACCCGGGGGAATGGGAATTGCATCCGAAAGTATTTTCCAACTTGATTCTCAAATGGGGATAGCCTGATCTAGATCTCATGGCATTTCGTCAGAATGCCAAGCTCCCGAGGTACGGGTCGAGGTCCGGGGACCCTCAGGCGGTTCTGATAGATGCTTTGGCAGTTCTTAGGAATTTCAATCTTGTATACCTATTTCCTCTGTTCGCTTTCCTTCCTCGAGTCATTGCTCGGATCAAGCAAGGGAGGGCATCAGTGATTCTCATTGCTCCGGCGTGGCCTTGCAGGATTTGGTATGCAGACCTAGTGGAGATGTCATCTCTCCCTCCTTGGAAACTTCCTATAAGAAAGGACCTTCTACTTCAAGGGCTCTTCCTTCATCCAAATCTAGTTTCTCTGAAGCTGACTTCTTGGAGATTGAACGCTTAATTTTATCTAAGCGTGGTTTTTCAGCTCCTTGAAAGGTCAAATTTCTGCCTTATCTACTTTGTTACATAAACGTCTGGCAGAGGTACCAGATGTTCAATCGTTCTGTCAGGCCTTGGTCAGAATCAGGCCTGTGTTCAAACCTGTTACTCCTCCCTGGAGTCTTAATCTTGTTCTTAAGGTTCTTCAGCAGGCTCTTTTTGAACCTATGCATTCCTTAGATATTAAGTTGTTATCTCTGAAGGTTTTGTTTCTTGTTGCTATTCCTTCTACTCGTAGAGTCTCTGAACTCTCTGCTTTACAGCATGAGTCTCCCTATCTTAACTTTCACTCAGATAAGGTTGTTTTACGTACTAAATTGGGTTTTCTTCCTAAAGTAGTTTCAGATCGGAACATTAATCAGGAGATTGTTGTTCCTTCTTTATGTCCTAATCCTTCTTCTCATAAGAAACGTCTTCTGCAAAACCTAGATGTGGTTCGTGCTCTAAAATTCTATTTACAGGCAACTAAGGATTTTCATCAGTGTTCTGCTCGATTTGTAGTTTTCTCTGGGAAACTTAAGGGGCAGAAAGCTACGGCTACTTCTCTTTCTTTGTGGCTGAAAAGTATAATTCGCTTCGCCTATGAGACTGCTGGACAGCAGCCTCCTTAGAAGGTTAAGGCTCATTTTACGAGGGCTGTTTCCTCTTCCTGGGCATTCAAAAATGAAGCTTCTGTAGAAAAGATTTGCAAGTCTGACACTTGGTCCTCTCTACATACTTTTTCAAAATTCTATAAGTTTGATACTTTTGCCTCGGCTGAGGCTTCCTTTGGGAGAAAGGTTCTTCAAGCAGTGGTAACTCTGTTTAGGATCCCTCCCTTATCATCTGTGTCCTCTAGCTTGGGTATTGATTCCCAATGGTAATTAAATGATCTGTGGACTCATCGTGTCATTAGAAAGAAAACAAAATTTATGCTTACCTGATAAATTTATTTATTTCTTGACACGATGAGTCCACGGCCCGACCTGTTTTTGATGACAGGATATTTTTTGTTATGTTATAAACCTCAGGCACCTTTGCACCTTGTTGCTTTCTTTCTCTCCTTTACTTCGGTCAAATGACTGGGGGTTGGATAGAAGGGAGGTGATATTTAACAGCTTTGCTGTGGTGCTCTTTGCCGCCTCCTGCTGGGCAGGAGTGATATTCCCAATAGTAATTAGATGATCTGTGGACTCATCATGTCAAGAAAGAAATAAATTTATCAGGTAAGCATAAATTTTGTTTTTTATTTTGGGCAGGCTTTTTTATTTTGATAGGGCTATTAGATTAGGAGTAATTCGTTTTTATTTTTGATAATTTCTTTTTTTATTTTGTGTAATTTAGTGGGGGGGGTTGTAATTTAGATAATTGTATTTGATTAATTTAATTTTTTATTTTATTGTAATTTTAGTTTTTAGTGTAAGGCAGGTTAGGTTTTATTTTACAGGTAAATTTGTATTTATTTTAACTAGGTAGTTAATAAATAGTTAATAACTATTTACTAACTAGTCTACCTAGTTAAAATAAATACAAACTTAACTGTGAAATAAAAATAAAACCTAAGCTAGCTACAATGTAACTATTAGTTATTTTGTAGCTAGCTTAGGTTTTATTTTACAGGTAAGTTTGTATTTAGTTTTGAATAGGTTATTTAGGTAATAATTGTAAGTTTTATTTAGCTTTATTTTAATTATATTTAAGTTAGGGGACGTTAGGGTTAGACTTAGGCTTAGGGTTACTTTAGGGTTAGGGTTAGGTTTAGGTGTTAATATATTTATGTAGTGATGCAAAAGGGCGGGGGTTTTGGGATTAGTAGGTTTATTATAGCGGAGGTGTGGGTGGACGGCAGATTAGGGGTTAATAATATTTAAATAGTGTTTGTGATGCGGGAGGGCGGCAGTTTAGGGGTTAATAGGTTTATTATAGTGGCGACGATGTCGGGAAGCGGCGGAATAGGGGTTAATACAGTAGTAGGGAAATTAATGGAAAGCCTCTTAAAAGAAAGAATTATGACTTACATAAAGACAAACAATTTAGAGGACCAAAATCAGCATGGTTTTACTTCAGGGAGATCATGTCAGACTAATCTAATTGACTTCTTTGATTATGTAACAAAAGTATTAGACAAGGGTGGAGCAGTTGATGTAGCATATCTAGATTTCAGCAAAGCATTTGACACCGTCCCACACAATAAACTAATTCACAAACTGTATCTCCTTGGTCTAGATTCAAAAATTGTGAACTGGGTGGAATGCTGGCTTAAGGAAAGAAAACAAAGTGTCTTAGTAAATGGAGTTCATTCAGCAGAGGGGGCTGTTACTAGTGGTGTTCCTCAGGGGTCAGTTCTGGGGCCTGTTTTGTTTAACATATTTATCTGCGATATCAACAAAGGGCTACAGGGGAAAGTATGTCTCTTTGCAGATGATACAAAAATTTGCAACAGAGTGGATGTTCCAGGGGGGGGGTAGACAAAATGAGAAGTGATATACAACAATTGGAGGATTGGACAAACGACTGGGATCTAAAGTTTAACACAGCAAAGTGTAAAATAATGCATTTAGGGAGAGAAATCCAAATGTTAATTACAGACTCAATGACACTTTACTGACTGTTACAGATGAGGAACAGGACTTGGGAATTATTATTTCAGATGATTTAAAACTTAGTAAACAATGTAGTAATGCAGCGAGTAAAGCTAGCAGAATGCTTGGATGTATTGGTAGAGGTATTTGCAGCAGAAATAGTAAGGTTCTTATGCCACTTTATAGATCATTAGTTAGGCCTCATCTTGAGTATTGTGTGCAGTTCTGGAGGCCATATCTTCAGAAGGATATTAACAAACTTGAATTTGTGCAAAGGAGGGCTACCAAAATGGTACATGGTCTAAAAAATAAAACTTACCAGGATAGGCTCAATGACCTAAATATGTATAGTTTAGGGGAGAGAAGGGAAAGAGGTGATATGATAGCAACTTTCAAGTACATTAAAGGGTTTAGTAAAACTGAGGCTGTGGGTATTTTACATAAAATGGAAAATTCAAGAACAAGGGGTCATGAGCTCAAGCTAAAGGGTAGTAGATTCAGGAGTAATTTAAGGAAGCACTTTTTTACAGAAAGAGTGATTGATTTATGGAATAAACTTCCTCAAGAGGTAGTAGCAACAAACACTATGGGAGACTTTAAAAATGCATGGGACAAGCATAAGGCTATCCTACGAACTAGATAAGTTTATACTGTTAGGTAAGGTCGGGCAGACTTGCTGGGCCTATGGCTCTTATCTGCCGTCAATATCTATGTTTCTATGTTAAGTGTTGGCGATGTCCGGAGCGGCAGATTAGGAGTTAATTCATTTATTATAGTGTTTGCAATGCAGGAGGGCCTCGGTTTAGGAGTTAATAGGTAGTTTATGGGTGTTTGTGTACTTTTTAACACTTTAGTTATGAGTTTTATGGTACAGCTTTGTAACGTAAAACTCATAACTACTGACTTTAGATGGCAGTACGGATCTTGTGGTTATAGAGTGTACCGCTCACTTTTTGGTCTCCCAGGCAAACTTGTAATATTGGCGCTATAGAAGTCCAATTGAAAAAGGACTTTTTAAAAAGTGTGGTACTGATGTTGCGTGACGGCCGAAAAGGTGTGCGGTGCACCTATACCTACAAGACTTGTAATAGCAGCGTTAGGGTAAAAGCAGCGTTATGAAGCATAATGATGCTTTTTCACTCATAACGCCAAACTCGTAATCTAGCTGTTTGTTATCTGCATAGATACATTACTCTTTTCTCTGTATTCTCCTTCTTGACTCTAAGGTGTCAGAGATCATAGCCAAGCTTCGCCCCCTGCAAGGTCTTTGGAAGCTCCTTCCTCTTTCTCTCTGCTCAGACCAAAAAGTATCAGCTGGACTGAGCAATCAGGACAAATGCTGGAATGGACAAAGTCGTGGGAGGTCAGTGAAAAAATATTATGGATTTTGGCCAAAATGGTTATCAGTATGATTATAATGACTGACCAAAAAAAGAAGCTCATATATAGTAGATATGTATTCTGAAGCGGAAGCCCAGTTAGCATCGATAGTTAACTGACAGTATAATCAAAATGTTATGATCATATATAGCAGCAAATCAAAGTAGCACTCACAGGTATTATTCAAAGTAGAAACAGACATTTGTAAGACTCAGGGTCACATTGCCAGGTTCTAAAATTGGGAGATGAAACAAAAAAAAAAAAAAAAAAGAGGTGGGC
Source organism: Bombina bombina (assembly GCF_027579735.1). Lineage (NCBI taxonomy): Eukaryota > Metazoa > Chordata > Amphibia > Anura > Bombinatoridae > Bombina > Bombina bombina. The sequence continues at coordinate 850,876,487 of NC_069504.1, read as the reverse complement.
TCGCCTAGTTGTTATTGTTTATTTATAGTTATATAAAAAATAGCGCTCCACTTGTAATCTAGCCCACAATCTTTTCTTTGTTTTGTTAGCTGGACAAATAATGGAAGCACCAGTTTGTAAACTACTACTACTAGTGGACAACGAGTGGGAAAAATGTGGGTTGCTACTTAAAGAGGGAACTGCCCAGAGCTAAACACCTTCAGTGCCAGCTACTACAAAACATTATAGAGTGCATTGTAGTCACACAATATATGACTCTATAATAATTTAACAGCTACTAAGTAATCCATTGATTTTAAGCATCATTGTGGAACAAAAAAAATGGCTACATGATATTATAGTTAATACTTACTTTACGAAGATTAAAGGGACAGTCTACAATTGTCATTGCTTAAAAAGATAGATAATCCCTTTATTACCCATTCCCCAGTTTTGCATAAACAACACATTTATATTAATATATGTTTTACCTCTGTGATTGCCTTGTATCTAAGCCTCTGCAGACTGCCTCCTTATTTCTGGTCTTTTGACATACTTGCATTTTAGCCAATTAGTGCTGACTCCTAGGTAACTCCCCGGGGGTGTGAACACAATGTTATCTATATGGCACACATGAACTAACGCCCTCTAGTTGTAAAAAGGTTTCAAAATGCATTCAGATAAGAGGCAGCCTTCAAGGGCTAAGAAATTAGCATATTAACCTCCTAGGTTTAGCTTTCAACTAAGAATACGAAGAGAACAAAGCAAAATTGATAATTAAAGTAAATTGGAAAGTTGTTTAAAATTACATGCCCTATCTGAATCATGAAAGTTTATTTTTGACTAGACTGTCCCTTTAAAGGGAAACTCAGGTTTTATTAAATTTTCATGATTCAGATACAGCATGTCATTTTAAACAACTTTCCAATTTACTTCCATTAAAAAAAATGTGCACAGTCTTTTATATTTACACTTTTTTTTGAGTCACCAGCTCCTACTGAGCATGTGCAAGAACTCAGACTATATGTATATGCATTTGTGATTGGCTGATTGCTATCACATGGTACAGGGGGAGTGGAAATATACATAACTTTGAAATGTGTTAGAAAAGAATCTACTACTCATTTGAAATTCAGAGTAAATGTTATTGTATTGTCTTGTTATCTTGCATTTGTTGATTATGCAAATCTGCTGTGTTTACTGGTCCTTTAAAGAGAATGGTTTAACTGTACTTTTGTTGTCATAAGAGAACCCACAAATAACTCCTGTAAATTTCCTGAACTAAAATTATTTAGAGCCTAAATATGTTAATCATATTATAAATAACACATTCATTCACACCTTTTCTAGCATCATTTGAGTTCTGTACAGTATTAAAGGGACAGTAAACATAGAAAATAATGTTATATAATTCTGCACATAGTGCAGAATTATATAACATTATTTCTCTTGTAAGATGTATCGACTCCACGGATTCATCCATATGTATGGGATATTCTCCTTCCCTACAGGAAGTGGCAGAGAGAGCACCCACAGCAGAGCTGTCCATATAGCTCCTCCCTTAGCTCCACCCCCAGTCATTCTCTCTGCCTGCTTAAAGGGACAGTCTAGTATAAATTAAACTTCCATTATTCAGATAGGACTTGTAATTTTAATCAACATTCCAATTTACTTTTATCATCAAATTTGCTTTTTTCTCTTGATATTCTTAGTTTAAACTAAACATAGGTAGGCTCATATGCTAATTTCTAAGCCTTTGAGGGCTGCCTCTTATCACATGCTTTTTAAATCTCTTTTCAAAACAAAGAGACAGAAAGTACACGTGGGCCATATAGATAACACTGTGTTCAGGCACAGGGAGTTATTTAAGATCTAGTACAAAACAATGCTAAATTTAAGACAATAGATAATAAACAGTCACAGTCATGTGATCAGGGGGCTGGAAGAAGGTTCTTAGATACAAGGTAATCACAGAGGTAAAAAGTATATTAATATAACTGTGTTGGTTATGCAAAACTGGGGAATGGGTAATAAAGGGATTATCTATCTTTTAAAACAATAACAATTCTATGGTAGACTGTCCCTTTAACTGCTAGAAAGGGCAAAGGGAGTGTGGTGACAAAAATGTTAGTTTTTATTTTCTCAAGCAAAAGTTTGTTATTTTAAATGGTACCGGTGTGTACTATTTACTCTCTGGCAGAAAAGGGATGAAGATTTCTGCAAGGAGGATGATGATCTTAGCATTTTGTAACTAAGATCCACTGCTGTTCTCACAAGGGCTGAAGAGTACAGGAAAACTTCAGTTGGGGGAACAGTTTGCAGGCTAAACTGCATTAAGGTATATTCAGTCTATTTTTTTCTAGACAGACTGTGTTATTTCTAGAAAAGGCTGGCAATATCCCCATGAGGGAAAGGTAAGCTGTATTCAGTGAAAGAGGAATCCAAGCTTGCATAAAGAGCTCATAGTTACTGGTGACACTTATAGGAAAAAACGTTTTGGTTTAATTACAAATAAAACGTTTTTTGAGGGACTTTAAGGGGTCTTTGTGGCTTGTTTAAGGGTTATTAACCCACATGGCTAGTTTAAGAAACACTCTGTGGTGTTTCTTTTAGGACCCATAACATCGAGTGAGGTGGGAGGGGCCTATTAACAGTTTATTTACCTCAGAAGCATCCAGCTACTACTCCAGAGATTCCTGCTGTATTTCAGGGCTGTAAAGAGGTTTTTTTCCCCACAAATCGTTCCTAAAGGGCAGGTAGGCGCCACAGCAGAGCTGTGGCAAGGTGCTGAACGTTATTTTACCGGTTTTGAAGTTTTTTCAATCCGGTTTTTACATTAAGGGGTTAATTGTTTATTTGCATAGTGGTGCAAAGTTACTAAGGCTTTATGATGCTACTGTAAACATTTCGTTTTGTTTACTGCTTTTTTACACTGTTTTGCAAAGTTTGTGCAGCTTTTTTTCTCTTAAAGGCACAGTACCGTTTTTGTTTAAAGTGTTATTTTCTTTGATTAAAGTGTTTTCCAAGCTTGTTTGTTTTATTACTAGCCTGTTTAACATGTCTGACACCAAGGAAAATCCTTGTTCTATATGTTTAGAAGCCATTGTGGAACCCCCTCTTAGAATGTGTCCCACTTGCACTAATATGTCTATAAATTATAAAGAGCATATTTTAGCACTTAAAAATATTGCAATAGATGATTCTCAGTTAGAAGGAAATGAGGGTTTAGCATCTAGCTCTCCCCAAGTGTCACAACCTGTAACGCCCGCACAAGTGACGCCAAGTACCTCTAATGCGTCAAATTCATTTACTTTACAAGACATGGCCATAGTTATGAATAAAACCCTCACAGAGGTTTTCTCTAAACTGCCTGGTTTACAAGGAAAGCGTGACAGCTCTGGGTTAAGAACAAATGCTGAGCCGTCTGACGCTTTAGTAGCCGTATCCGATATACCCTCACAATGTTCTGAAGTAGGGGTAAGGGATTTGTTATCTGAGGGAGAGATTTCTGATTCAGGAAAGACGCTCCCTCAGACAGATTCTGATGTGACAGCCTTTAAATTTAAGCTTGAACACCTCCGCTTATTGCTCAAGGAGGTATTAGCTACTCTAGACGATTGTGACCCTATAGTGGTCCCAGAGAAATTGTGTAAAATGGACAGATACTTAGAGGTTCCTGTTTACACTGATGTTTTTCCAGTCCCTAAGAGGATTGTGACTATTGTTACTAAGGAGTGGGATAGACCAGGTATTCCGTTCGCTCCCCCCTCCTGTTTTTAAGAAAATGTTTCCCATATCTGACATCATACAGGACTCGTGGCAGACTGAGGTGGAGGGAGCTATTTCTACTCTTGCTAAGCGTACAACTATACCTATCGAAGACAGTTGTGCTTTCAAAGATCCTATGGATAAAAAATTAGAGGGTCTCCTAAAGAAAATTTTTGTTCATCAAGGTTTTCTTCTCCAACCTATTGCATGCATTGTTCCTGTAACTACTGCAGCTGCTTTCTGGTTTGAGGCTCTAGAAGAGGCTCTCCAGATGGAGACTCCATTAGAGGATATTATGGATAGAATAAAGGCCCTTAAGTTGGCTAATTCTTTCATTACAGATGCCGCTTTCCAAATGGCTAAATTAGCGGCAAAGAATTCAGGTTTTGCCATTTTAGCACGCAGGGCGTTATGGCTTAAGTCCTGGTCTGCTGATGTGTCATCAAAATCTAAGTTGTTGAACATCCGTTTCAAAGGAAAGACCCTATTCGGGCCTACACTGAAATAAATTATTTCAGACATCACTGGAGGGAAAGGCCATGCTCTCCCTCAGGATAAAACAAATAAGATGAGGACCAAACAAAATAATTTTCGTTCCTTTCAGAACTTCAAAGGTCCCGCTTCAGCTTCCCCTGCAGCAAAGCAAGAGGGGAATTCTGTCCAATCCAAGTCAGTCTGGAGACCTAACCAGGCTTGGAACAAAGGTAAACAGGCCAAGAAGCCTGCTGCTGCCTCTAAGACAGCATGAAGGGGTAGCCCCCGATCCGGGACCGGATCTAGTAGGGGGCAGACTCTCTCTCTTCGCTCAGGCTTGGGCAAGAGATGTTCACGATTCCTGGGCTTTAGAAATTGTGTCCCAAGGATATCTTCTGGACTTCAAAGACTCCCCCCCAAGGGGGAGATTTCACATTTCTCAATTGTCTGCAAACCAGACAAAGAGAGAGGCGTTCTTACGCTGTGTAGAAGACCTACATACTATGGGAGTGATCCGCCCAGTTCCAAGAGCGGAACAAGAGCTAGGTTTTTACTCCAACCTGTTTGTGGTTCCCAAAAAAGAGGGAACTTTCAGACCGATCTTGGATCTCAAAATTCTAAACAAATTCCTCAGAGTACCATCTGTCAAGATGGAGACTATTCGGACTATTCTTCCTCTGATCCAGGAGGGTCAATATATGACTACCGTGGATTTTAAGGATGCGTATCTACACATCCCTATTCACAGAGATCATCATCAATTCCTCAGATTCGCCTTTCTGGACAGGCATTACCAGTTTGTGGCCCTTCCTTTCGGGTTGGCCACGGCTCCCAGAATTTTCACAATGGTGCTAGGGTCCCTTTTGACGGTTCTAAGACCGCAGGGTATAGCAGTGGCGCCTTATCTAGACGACATCTTAATTCAGGCGTCAACTTTCCAGCTAGCCAAGTCTCACACGGACATCGTGTTGGCTTTTCTGAGATCTCACAGATGGAAGGTGAACATAAAAAAGAGTTCTCTCATCCCTCTCACAAGAGTTTCCTTCCTAGGGACTCTGATAGACTCGGTAGAAATGAAAATATTTCTGACGGAGGTCAGAAAATCAAAACTTTTAATCACTTGCCGAGCTCTTCATTCCATTCCTCGGCCATCAGTGGCTCAGTGTATGGAGGTAATCGGACTCATGGTAGTGGCAATGGACATAGTTCCTTATGCCCGCCTACACCTCAGACCACTGCAACTATGCATGCTCAAACAGTGGAATGGGGATTATGCAGATTTATCTCCTCAACTGCATCTGGACCAAGAGACCCGAGATTTTCTTCTCTGGTGGTTGTCTCAGGACCACCTGTCTCAGGGAATGTGTTTCGGCAGGCTAGAGTGGCTCATAGTAACGACAGATGCCAGCCTGCTAGGCTGGGGTGCAGTCTGGAAATCCCTGAAAGCACAGGGCTTATGGTCTCGGGAGGAATCTCTCCTCCCGATAAACATTCTAGAACTGAGAGCGATATTCAGTGCACTTCAGGCATGGCCTCAGCTAGCTGCAGCCAAATTCATCAGATTTCAGTCAGACAACATCACGACTGTAGCCTATATCAATCATCAAGGAGGAACACAGAGTTCTCTAGCGATGATGGAGGTAACCAAAATAATCCGATGGGCGGAGGATCACTCTTGCCATCTCTCAGCAATCCATATTCCAGGGGTAGAGAACTGGGAGGCGGATTTCCTAAGTCGTCAGACTTTTCATCCGGGGGAGTGGGAGCTCCATCCGGAGGTATTTGCCCAGCTGACTCAGCTATGGGGCACACCAGAATTGGATCTGATGGCGTCCCGACAGAATGCCAAACTTCCTTGTTACGGGTCCAGGTCCCGGGATCCCCAGGCGGTACTGATAGATGCTCTAGCAGTGCCCTGGTCCTTCAATCTGGCTTATGTATTTCCATCGTTTCCTCTCCTCCCACGTCTGGTTGCCAGAATCAAGCACTAGATAGCTTCGGTGATTCTGATAGCACCTGCGTGGCCACGCAGGACTTGGTATGCAGACCTGGTGGACATGTCATCTGTTCCACCGTGGACTCTGCCAATGAGGCAGGACCTTCTAATCCAAGGTCCATTCAAGCATCCAAATCTAACTTATCTGCGTCTGACTGCTTGGAGATTGAACGTCTGATTCTATCAAAGCGTGGTTTCTCTGAGTCGGTCATTGATACCCTGATTCAGGCTAGAAAGCCTGTCACCAGGAAAATCTATCATAAGATTTGGCGCAGATATCTTTGTTGGTGTGAATCCAAGGGTTACTCATGGAGTAAGATTAGGATTCCTAGAATTTTGTACTTTCTCCAAGAAGGATTGGAGAAGGGATTATCAGTTAGTTCCTTAAAAGGACAAATATCTGCTTTGTCTATTCTTTTACACAAACGTCTGGCAGATGTCCCAGACGTTCAAGCGTTTAGTCAGGCCTTGGTCAGGATCAAGCCTGTATTTAAACCTGTTGCTCCACCATGGAGCCTAAATTTGGTTCTTAATGTTCTTCAAGGGGTTCCGTTTGAACCTATGCATTCCATAGATATTAAGCTTCTATCTTGGAAAGTTTTGTTTTTAGTAGCTATCTCTTCGGCTCGAAGAGTTTCTGAGTTATCTGCTTTACAGTGTGACTCACCTTACCTTGTTTTCCATGCAGATAAGGTGGTTTTGCGTACCAAACCTGGGTTTCTTCCTAAGGTTGTTTCTAATAGGAATATCAATCAGGAGATTGTTGTTCCTTCTCTGTGTCCTAATCCTTCATCAAAGAAGGAACGTCTGTTGCACAATCTTGATGTGGTTCGTGCTTTAAAGTTCTACTTACAAGCAACTAAAGATTTCCGTCAAACATCTTCATTGTTTGTTGTTTATTCTGGTAAACGGAGAGGTCAAAAGGCTACGGCTACCTCTCTTTCCTTTTGGCTGAAAAGCTTCATCCGTTTGGCTTATGAGACTGCTGGCCAGCAGCCTCCTGAAATAATTACTGCTCATTCTACTAGAGCAGTGGCTTCCACATGGGCTTTTAAAAATGAGGATTCTGTTGAACAGATTTGTAAGGTGGCGACTTGGTCTTCGCTTCATACTTTTTCCAAATTTTCCAAATTTGATACTTTTGCTTCTTCGGAGGCTATTTTGGGGAGAAAGGTTCTACAAGCAGTGGTGCCTTCCGTTTAAGGTACCTGTCTTGTCCCTCCCTTCATCCGTGTCCTAAAGCTTTAATATTGGTATCCCATAAGTATGGATGAATTTGTGGACTCGATACATCTTACAAGAGAAAACAGAATTTATGCTTACCTGATAAATTTCTTTCTCTTGTGATGTATCGAGTCCACGGCCCGCCCTGTCTATTTAAGACAGGTATTATATTTTTATTTAAAAAACTTCAGTCACCACTGCACCCTATAGTTTCTCCTTTTCTTCCTAGCCTTCGGTCGAATGACTGGGGGGTGGAGCTAAAGGAGGAGCTATATGGACAGCTTTGCTGTGGGTGCTCTCTCTGCCACTTCCTTTAGGGAAGGAGAATATCCCATAAGTATGGATGAATCCGTGGACTCAATACATCACAAGAGAAAGAAATTTATCAGGTAAGCATAAATTCTGTTATTAGTGCTAGAGTTATATAACCTAATATTGCCTGCAAAGTTTTATTAAAAAAGTGTTTTCCAGACCTGCTCTCTGTGCTCTTCTGAGCGGGTGTGGTTTTTACACAGAGCGCATCTGCTCTTTTTTTGACAGCGGGAGTGAGCTGCACTGAGTGTAATGGCGCGGTCGGGCCGGGCTGTGACTAGACAGCTGGCCAGATGCGCTCTGTGTAAAAACCAGACCCGCTCAGAAGAGCACAGAGAGTGGGTCTGGAAAACACTATTTTTAAATAAAACTTTGCAGGCAATATTAGGTTATATAACTCTAGCACTAATATAATGTTATATAATTCTGCACTATGTGCAGAATTATATAACATTTTGTTCTATGTTTACTGACCCTTTAAGGGTTTCCTGTATTTACATTCCCACTTCTCTATTAGATACCTTCCTCCGGTGACAGGAGATGGGCTGATCAGTCAGATTAATAATCCAGAGCTGGAAGTGGATATGTCACCTTCTGACCCTAAGACTCGTCACCTTGGCCTGCAGCTTCGTGTGGCTAGAAGTAAACTGCGGGCAGCCTACAGTGGGAAGGACAGTGATACACAGGAATCTTGTAAGTCTTCTATACCTAGGTATATTCCCTATGTGGCATTCTGCAACCACTATGTGTATATATCTAGTATGTTGCATATGTGTATCTGTGACATCCTGCTCTCACTGTGTGTATATAGCAGGTATATTCCCTATGTGTATCAGTGACATCCTGCTCTCACTGTGTGTATATAGCAGGTATATTCCCTATGTGTATCAGTGACATCCTGCTCTCACTGTGTGTATATAGCAGGTATATTCCATATGTGTATCTGAGACATCATGCTCTCACTGTGTGTATATAGCAGGTATATTCCCTATGTGTATCAGTGACATCCTGCAGTCACTGTGTGTGTATAGCAGGTATATTCCCTATGTGTATCAGTGACATCCAGCAGTCACTGTGTGTACATAGCAGGTATATTCCCTATGTGTATCTGTGACATCCTGCTCTCACTGTGTGTATATAGCAGGTATATTCCCTATGTGTATCAGTGATATCCTGCAGTCACTGTGTGTATATAGCAGGTATATTCCCTATGTGTATCAGTGACATCCTGCAGTCACTGTGTGTATATAGCAGGTATATTCCCTATGTGTATCAGTGACATCCTGCTCTCACTGTGTGTATATAGCAGGTATATTCCCTATGTGTATCAGTGATATCCTGCAGTCACTGTGTGTATATAGCAGGTATATTCCCTATGTGTATCAGTGACATCCTGCAGTCACTGTGTGTATATAGCAGGTATATTCCCTATGTGTATCAGTGACATCCTGCAGTCACTATGTGTATATAGCAGGTATATTCCCTATGTTTTATCAGTGATATCCTGCAGTCACTGTGTGTATATAGCAGGTATATTCCCTATGTGTATCAGTGACATCCTGCAGTCACTGTGTGTATATAGCAGGTATTTCTCCAACATAGGTGTGTCCGGTCCACGGCGTCATCCTTACTTGTGGGATATTCTCTTCCCCAACAGGAAATGGCAAAGAGCCCAGCAAAGCTGGTCACATGATCCCTCCTAGGCTCCGCCTACCCCAGTCATTCTCTTTGCCGTTGTACAGGCAACATCTCCACGGAGATGGCTTAGAGTTTTTTAGTGTTTAACTGTAGTTTTTATTATTCAATCAAGAGTTTGTTATTTTGAAATAGTGCTGGTATGTACTATTTACTCTGAAACAGAAAAGAGATGAAGATTTCTGTTTGTATGAGGAAAATGATTTTAGCAACCGTCACTAAAATCCATGGCTGTTCCACACAGGACTGTTGAGAGCAATTAACTTCAGTTGGGGGAACAGTGAGCAGTCTCTTGCTGCTTGAGGTATGACACATTCTAACAAGACGATGTAATGCTGGAAGCTGTCAATTTCCCTATGGGATCCGGTAAGCCATGTTTATTACGATCGTAAATAAGGGCTTCACAAGGGCTTATTAAGACTGTAGACTTTTTCTGGGCTAAATCGATTCATTATTAACACATATTTAGCCTTGAGGAATCATTTTATTTGGGTATTTTGATATAATAATATCGGCAGGCACTGTTTTAGACACCTTATTCTTTAGGGGCTTTCCCAAAGCATAGGCAGAGCCTCATTTTCGCGCCGGTGTTGCGCACTTGTTTTTGAGAGGCATGGCATGCAGTCGCATGTGAGAGGAGCTCTGATACTTAGAAAAGACTTTCTGAAGGCGTCATTTGGTATCGTATTCCCCTTTGGGCTTGGTTGGGTCTCAGCAAAGCAGATACCAGGGACTGTAAAGGGGTTAAAGTTCAAAACGGCTCCGGTTCCGTTATTTTAAGGGTTAAAGCTTCCAAATTTGGTGTGCAATACTTTTAAGGCTTTAAGACACTGTGGTGAAAATTTGGTGAATTTTGAACAATTCCTTCATGTTTTTTCGCAATTGCAGTAATAAAGTGTGTTCAGTTTAAAATTTAAAGTGACAGTAACGGTTTTATTTTAAAACGTTTTTTGTACTTTGTTATCAAGTTTATGCCTGTTTAACATGTCTGAACTACCAGATAGACTGTGTTCTGAATGTGGGGAAGCCAGAATTCCTATTCATTTAAATAAATGTGATTTATGTGACAATGACAATGATGCCCAAGATGATTCCTCAAGTGAGGGGAGTAAGCATGGTACTGCATCATTCCCTCCTTCGTCTACACGAGTCTTGCCCACTCAGGAGGCCCCTAGTACATCTAGCGCGCCAATACTCCTTACTATGCAACAATTAACGGCTGTAATGGATAATTCTGTCAAAAACATTTTAGCCAAAATGAACACTTATCAGCGTAAGCGCGACTGCTCTGTTTTAGATACTGAAGAGCATGACGACGCTGATAATAATGTTTCTGAAGGGCCCCTAACCCAGTCTGATGGGGCCAGGGAGGTTTTGTCTGAGGGAGAAATTACTGATTCAGGGAACATTTCTCAACATGCTGAACCTGATGTGATTACATTTAAATTTAAGTTGGAACATCTCCGCATTCTGCTTAAGGAGGTATTATCCACTCTGGATGATTGTGACAAGTTGGTCATCCCAGAGAAACTATGTAAAATGGACAAGTTCCTAGAGGTGCCGGGGCTCCCAGAAGCTTTTCCTATACCCAAGCGGGTGGCGGACATTGTTAATAAAGAATGGGAAAGGCCCGGTATTCCTTTCGTCCCTCCCCCCATATTTAAAAAATTGTTTCCTATGGTCGACCCCAGAAAGGACTTATGGCAGACAGTCCCCAAGGTCGAGGGAGCGGTTTCCACTTTAAACAAACGCACCACTATACCCATAGAGGATAGTTGTGCTTTCAAAGATCCTATGGATAAAAAATTAGAAGGTTTGCTTAAAAAGATGTTTGTTCAGCAGGGTTACCTTCTACAACCAATTTCATGCGTTGTCCCTGTCGCTACAGCCGCATGTTTCTGGTTCGATGAGCTGATAAAGGCGGTCGATAGTGATTCTCCTCCTTATGAGGAGATTATGGACAGAATCAATGCTCTCAAATTGGCTAATTCTTTTACCCTAGACGCCACTTTGCAATTGGCTAGGTTAGCGGCTAAGAATTCTGGGTTTGCTATTGGGGCGCGCAGAGCGCTTTGGTTGAAATCTTGGTCGGCTGATGCGTCTTCCAAGAACAAGCTACTTAACATTCCTTTCAAGGGGAAAACGCTGTTTGGCCCTGACTTGAAAGAGATTATCTCTGATATCACTGGGGGTAAGGGCCACGCCCTTCCTCAGGATCGGCCTTTCAAGGCAAAAAATAAACCTAATTTTCGTCCCTTTCGTAGAAACGGACCAGCCCAAAGTGCTACGTCCTCTAAGCAAGAGGGTAATACTTCTCAAGCCAAGCCAGCTTGGAGACCAATGCAAGGCTGGAACAAGGGAAAGCAGGCCAAGAAACCTGCCACTGCTACCAAGACAGCATGAAATGTTGGCCCCCGATCCGGGACCGGATCTGGTGGGGGGCAGACTCTCTCTCTTCGCTCAGGCTTGGGCAAGAGATGTTCTGGATCCTTGGGCGCTAGAAATAGTCTCCCAAGGTTATCTTCTGGAATTCAAGGGGCTTCCCCCAAGGGGGAGGTTCCACAGGTCTCAGTTGTCTTCAGACCACATAAAAAGACAGGCATTCTTACATTGTGTAGAAGACCTGTTAAAAATGGGAGTGATTCATCCTGTTCCATTAAGAGAACAAGGGATGGGGTTCTACTCCAATCTGTTCATAGTTCCCAAAAAAGATGGAACGTTCAGACCAATCTTAGATCTCAAGATCTTAAACAAGTTTCTCAGGGTTCCATCGTTCAAGATGGAAACCATTCGAACTATTCTTCCTTCCATCCAGGAAGGTCAATTCATGACCACGGTGGATTTAAAGGATGCGTATCTACATATTCCTATCCACAAGGAACATCATCGGTTCCTAAGGTTCGCATTCCTGGACAAGCATTACCAGTTCGTGGCGCTTCCTTTCGGATTAGCCACTGCTCCAAGGATTTTCACAAAGGTACTAGGGTCCCTTCTAGCTGTGCTAAGACCAAGGGGCATTGCTGTAGTACCTTATTTGGACGACATTCTGATTCAAGCGTCGTCCCTTCCTCAAGCAAAGGCTCACACGGACATAGTCCTGGCCTTTCTCAGATCTCACGGATGGAAAGTGAACGTGGAAAAGAGTTCTCTATCTCCGTCAACAAGGGTTCCCTTCTTGGGAACAATAATAGACTCCTTAGAAATGAGGATATTCCTGACAGAGGCCAGAAAAACAAAGCTTCTAGACTCTTGTCGGATACTTCATTCCGTTCCTCTTCCTTCCATGGCTCAGTGCATGGAAGTGATCGGGTTGATGGTAGCGGCAATGGACATAGTTCCTTTTGCGCGCATTCATCTAAGACCATTACAACTGTGCATGCTCAGTCAGTGGAATGGGGATTATACAGACTTGTCTCCGAAGATACAAGTAAATCAGAGGACCAGAGACTCACTCCGTTGGTGGCTGTCCCTGGACAACCTGTCACAAGGGATGACATTCCGCAGACCAGAGTGGGTCATTGTCACGACCGACGCCAGTCTGATGGGCTGGGGCGCGGTCTGGGGATCCCTGAAAGCTCAGGGTCTTTGGTCTCGGGAAGAATCTCTTCTACCGATAAATATTCTGGAACTGAGAGCGATATTCAATGCTCTCAAGGCTTGGCCTCAGCTAGCGAGGGCCAAGTTCATACGGTTTCAATCAGACAACATGACAACTGTTGCGTACATCAACCATCAGGGGGGAACAAGGAGTTCCCTAGCGATGGAAGAAGTGACCAAAATCATTCTATGGGCGGAGTCTCACTCCTGCCACCTGTCCGCTATCCACATCCCAGGAGTGGAAAATTGGGAAGCGGATTTTCTGAGTCGTCAGACATTGCATCCGGGGGAGTGGGAACTCCATCCGGAAATCTTTGCCCAAGTCACTCAGCTGTGGGGCATTCCAGACATGGATCTGATGGCCTCTCGTCAGAACTTCAAAGTTCCTTGCTACGGGTCCAGATCCAGGGATCCCAAGGCGGCTCTAGTGGATGCACTAGTAGCACCTTGGACCTTCAAACTAGCTTATGTGTTCCCGCCGTTTCCTCTCATCCCCAGGCTGGTAGCCAGGATCAATCAGGAGAGGGCGTCGGTGATCTTGATAGCTCCTGCGTGGCCACGCAGGACTTGGTATGCAGATCTGGTGAATATGTCATCGGCTCCACCTTGGTAGCTACCTTTGAGACGAGACCTTCTTGTTCAGGGTCCGTTCGAACATCCGAACCTGGTTTCACTCCAGCTGACTGCTTGGAGATTGAACGCTTGATCTTATCGAAGCGAGGGTTCTCAGATTCTGTTATCGATACTCTTGTTCAGGCCAGAAGCCTGTAACTAGAAAGATTTACCACAAAATTTGGAAAAAATATATCTGTTGGTGTGAATCTAAAGGATTCCCTTGGGACAAGGTTAAGATTCCTAAGATTCTATCCTTCCTTCAAGAAGGATTGGAAAAAGGATTATCTGCAAGTTCCCTGAAGGGACAGATTTCTGCCTTGTCTGTGTTACTTCACAAAAAGCTGGCAGCTGTGCCAGATGTTCAAGCCTTTGTTCAGGCTCTGGTTAGAATTAAGCCTGTTTACAAACCTTTGACTCCTCCTTGGAGTCTCAATTTAGTTCTTTCAGTTCTTCAGGGGGTTCCGTTTGAACCCTTACATTCCGTTGATATTAAGTTATTATCTTGGAAAGTTTTGTTTTTAGTTGCAATTTCTTCTGCTAGAAGAGTTTCAGAATTATCTGCTCTGCAGTGTTCTCCTCCTTATCTGGTGTTCCATGCAGATAAGGTGGTTTTACATACTAAACCTGGTTTTCTTCCAAAAGTTGTTTCTAACAAAAACATTAACCAGGAGATTATCGTACCTTCTCTGTGTCCGAAACCAGTTTCAAAGAAGGAACGTTTGTTGCACAATTTGGATGTTGTTCGCGCTCTAAAATTCTATTTAGAAGCTACAAAGGATTTTATACAAACATCTTCCTTGTTTGTTGTTTATTCCGGTAAAAGGAGAGGTCAAAAAGCAACTTCTACCTCTCTCTCTTTTTGGATTAAAAGCATCATCAGATTGGCTTACGAGACTGCCGGACGGCAGCCTCCCGAAAGAATCACAGCTCATTCCACTAGGGCTGTGGCTTCCACATGGGCCTTCAAGAACGAGGCTTCTGTTGATCAGATATGTAGGGCAGCGACTTGGTCTTCACTGCACACTTTTACCAAATTTTACAAGTTTGATACTTTTGCTTCTTCTGAGGCTATTTTTGGGAGAAAGGTTTTGCAAACCGTGGTGCCTTCCATTTAGGTGACCTGATTTGTTCCCTCCCTTCATCCGTGTCCTAAAGCTTTGGTATTGGTTCCCACAAGTAAGGATGACGCCGTGGACCGGACACACCTATGTTGGAGAAAACAGAATTTATGTTTACCTGATAAATTACTTTCTCCAACGGTGTGTCCGGTCCACGGCCCGCCCTGGTTTTTTTAATCAGGTCTGATAATTTATTTTCTTTAACTATAGTCACCACGGTACCATATGGTTTCTCCTATGCAAATATTCCTCCTTAACGTCGGTCGAATGACTGGGGTAGGCGGAGCCTAGGAGGGATCATGTGACCAGCTTTGCTGGGCTCTTTGCCATTTCCTGTTGGGGAAGAGAATATCCCACAAGTAAGGATGACGCCGTGGACCGGACACACCGTTGGAGAAAGTAATTTATCAGGTAAACATAAATTCTGTTATTCCCTATGTGTATCAGTGACATCCTGCTCTCACTGGCCTAGATTTAGAGTTCGGCGTTAGCCGTGAAAACCAGCGTTAGAGGCTCCTAACGCTGGTTTTAGGCTACCGCCGGTATTTGGAGTCACTCAAAATAGGGTCTAACGCTCACTTTTCAGCCGCGACTTTTCCATACCGCAGATCCCCTTACGTCAATTGCGTTTCCTATCTTTTCAATGGGATCTTCCTAACTCCGGTATTTAGAGTCGTGGCTGAAGTGAGCGTTAGAGCTCTAACGACAAAACTCCAGCCGCAGGAAAAAAGCAGGAGTTAAGAGCTTTCTGGGCTAACGCCGGTTCATAAAGCTCTTAACTACTGTATCCTAAAGTACACTAACACCCATAAACTACCTATGTACCCCTAAACTGAGGTCCCCCCACATCGCCGCCACTCGATTAAATTTTTTTAACCCCTAATCTGCCGACCGCCACCTACGTTATACTTATGTACCCCTAATCTGCTGCCCCTAACCCCGCCGACCCCTGTATTATATTTATTAACCCCTAACCTGCCCCCCACAACGTCGCCGCAAGCTACTTACAATAATTAACCCCTAATCTGCCGACTGCAAAGCGCCGCCACCTACGTTATCCTTATGTACCCCTAATCTGCTGCCCCTAACACCGCCGACCCCTATATTATATTTATTAACCCCTAATCTGCCCCCCTCAACGTCGCCGACACCTGCCTACACTTATTAACCCCTAATCTCCCGAGCGGACCTGAGCGCTACTATAATAAAGTTATTAACCCCTAATCCGCCTCACTAACCCTATAATAAATAGTATTAACCCCTAATCTGCCCTCCCTAACATCGCCGACACCTAACTTCAATTATTAACCCCTAATCTGACGACCGGAGCTCATCGCTACTATAATAAATGGATTAACCCCTAAAGCTAAGTCTAACCCTAACACTAACACCCCCCTAACTTAAATATAATTTAAATCTAACGAAATTAATTAACTCTTATTAAATAAATTATTCCTATTTAAAGCTAAATACTTACCTGTAAAATTAATCCTAATATAGCTACACTATAAATTATAATTATATTGTAGCTATTTTAGGATTAATATTTATTTTACAGGCAACTTTGAAATTATTTTAACCAGGTACAATAGCTATTAAATAGTTAAGAACTATTTAATAGTTACCTAGTTAAAATAATAACAAAATTACCTGTAAAATAAGTCCTAACCTAAGTTATAATTAAACCTAACACTACCCTATCAATAAATTAATTAAATAAAATACCTACAATTACCTACAATAAAACCTAACAGTACACTATCAATACATTAATTAAATACAATTTCTACAAATAACTACAATTACATAAACTAACTAAAGTACAAAAAATAAAAAAGAACTAAGTTACAAAAAATAAAAAAATATTTACAAACATAAGAAAAATATTACAACAATTTTAAACTAATTACACCTACTCTAAGCCCCCTAATAAAATAACAAAGACCCCCAAAATAAAAAAATGCCCTACCCTATTCTAAATTAATAAATTTAAAAGCTCTTTTACCTTACCAGCCCTGAACAGGGCCCTTTGCGGGGCATGCCCCAAGAAATTCAGCTCTTTTGCCTGTAAAAAAAAACATACAATACCCCCCCCCCAACATTACAACCCACCACCCACATACCCCTAATCTAACCCAAACCCCCCTTAAATAAACCTAACACTAAGCCCCTGAAGATCATCCTACCTTGTCTTCACCATACCAGGTTCACCGATCGGTCCAGAAGAGCTCCTCCGATGTCCTGATCCAAGCCCAAGCGGGGGGCTGAAGAGGTCCATGATCCGGCTGAAGTCTTCATCCAAGCGGGCCAGAAGAGGTCTTCCATCCGATTGAAGTCTTCATCCAAGCGGCATCCATCCGGAGCGAAGCGGCAGCATCCTGAAGACCTCCACCGCGGAACATCCATCCTGGCCGACGACTGAACGACGAATGACGGTTCCTTTAAATGACGTCACCCAAGATGGCGTCCCTCGAATTCCGATTGGCTGATAGGATTCTATCAGCCAATCGGAATTAAGGTAGGAAAATTCTGATTGGCTGATGGAATCAGCCAATCAGAATCAAGTTCAATCCGATTGGCTGATCCGATCAGCCAATCAGATTGAGCTCGCATTCTATTGGCTGTTCCGATCAGCCAATAGAATGCGAGCTCAATATGATTGGCTGATTGGATCAGCCAATCGGATTGAACTTGATTCTGATTGGCTGATTCCATCAGCCAATCAGAATATTCCTACCTTAATTCAGATTGGCTGATAGAATCCTATCAGCCAATCGGAATTCGAGGGACGCCATCTTGGGTGACGTCGTTTAAAGGAACCGTCATTCGTCGTTCAGTCGTCGGCCAGGATGGATGTTCCGCGGTGGAGGTCTTCAGGATGCTGCCGCTTCGCTCCGGATGGATGCCGCTTGGATGAAGACTTCAATCGGATGGAAGACCTCTTCTGGCCCGATTGGATGAAGACTTCAGCCGGATCATGGACCTCTTCAGCCCCCCGCTTGGGCTTGGATCAGGACATCGGAGGAGCTCTTCTGGACCGATCGGTGAACCTGGTATGGTGAAGACAAGGTAGGATGATCTTCAGGGGCTTAGTGTTAGGTTTATTTAAGGGGGGTTTGGGTTAGATTAGGGGTATGTGGGTGGTGGGTTGTAATGTTGGGGGGGGGTATTGTATGTTTTTTTTTACAGGCAAAAGAGCTGAATTTCTTGGGGCATGCCCCGCA
Source organism: Bombina bombina (assembly GCF_027579735.1). Lineage (NCBI taxonomy): Eukaryota > Metazoa > Chordata > Amphibia > Anura > Bombinatoridae > Bombina > Bombina bombina. Next base: position 850,858,485 of record NC_069504.1, on the reverse strand, counting down.
AAGGGCCCTGTTCAGGGCTGGTAAGGTAAAAGAGCTTTTAAATTTATTAATTTAGAATAGGGTAGGGCATTTTTTTATTTTGGGGGTCTTTGTTATTTTATTAGGGGGCTTAGAGTAGGTGTAATTAGTTTAAAATTGTTGTAATATTTTTCTTATGTTTGTAAATATTTTTTTATTTTTTGTAACTTAGTTCTTTTTTATTTTTTGTACTTTAGTTAGTTTATGTAATTGTAGTTATTTGTAGAAATTGTATTTAATTTATTTATTGATAGTGTAGTGTTAGGTTAATTGTAGGTAATTGTAGGTATTTTATTTAATTAATTTATTGATAGGGTAGTGTTAGGTTTAATTATAACTTAGGTTAGGACTTATTTTACAGGTAATTTAGTTATTATTTTAACTAGGTAACTATTAAATAGTTCTTAACTATTTAATAGCTATTGTACCTGGTTAAAATAAATACAAAGTTACCTGTAAAATAAATATAAATCCTAAAATAGCTATAATATAATTATAATTTATAGTGTAGCTATATTAGGATTTATTTTACAGGTAAGTATTTAGCTTTGAATAGGAATAATTTATTTAATAAGAGATAATTAATTTCGTTAGATTTAAATTATATTTAATTTAGGGGGTTGTTAGTATTAGGGTTAGACTTAGCTTTAGGGGTTAATACATTTATTAGAATAGCGGTGAGCTCCGGTCGGCAGATTAGGGGTTAATAATTGAAGTTAGGTGTCGGCGATGTTAGGGAGGGCAGATTAGGGGTTAATACTATTTATGATAGGGTTAGTGAGGCGGATTAGGGGTTAATAACTTTATTATAGTAGCACTCAGGTCCGCTCGGCAGATTAGGGGTTAATAAGTGTAGGCAGGTGTCGGCGACGTTGAGGGGGGCAGATTAGGGGTTAATAAATATAATATAGGGGTCGGCGGTGTTAGGGGCAGCAGATTAGGGGTACATAAGGATAACGTAGGTGGCGGCGCTTTGCGTTTGGCAGATTAGGGGTTAATTATTGTAAGTAACTGGCGGCGACGTTGTGGGGGGCAGGTTAGGGGTTAATAAATATAATATAGGGGTCGGCGGTGTTAGGGGCAGCAGATTAGGGGTACATAGGGATAATGTAAGTAGCGGCGGTTTACGGAGCGGAAGATTAGGGGTTAATAATATAATGCAGGGGTCAGCGATAGCGGGGGCGGCAGCAGATTAGGGGTTAATAAGTGTAAGGGTAGGGGTGTTTAGACTCGGGGTACATGTTAGAGTGTTAGGTGCAGACGTAGGAAGTGTTTCCCCATAGGAAACAATGGGGCTGCGTTAGGAGCTGAACGCTGCTTTTTTGCAGGTGTTAGGTTTTTTTTCAGCTCAAACAGCCCCATTGTTTCCTATGGGAGAATCGTGCACAAGCACGTTTTTGAGGCTGGCCGCGTCCGTAAGCAACTCTGGTATCGAGAGTTGCATTTGCGGTAAAAATGCTCTACGCTCCTTTTTTGGAGCCTAACGCAGCATTTTTTTGAACTCTCGATACCAGAGTTAATTTTATGGTGCGGCCAGAAAAAAGCCCGCGTAGCGTTAACAGCCCATCTACCGCCAAACTCCAAATCTAGGCCACTGTGTGTATATAGCAGGTATATTCCCTATGTGTATCAGTGATATCCTGCAGTCACTGTGTGTATATAGCAGGTATATTCCCTATGTGTATCAGTGACATCCTGCAGTCACTGTGTGTATATAGCAGGTATATTCCCTATGTGTATCAGTGATATCCTGCAGTCACTATGTGTATATAGCAGGTATATTCCCTATGTGTTATCAGTGATATCCTGCAGTCACTGTGTGTATATAGCAGGTATATTCCCTATGTGTATCAGTGACATCCTGCAGTCACTGTGTGTATATAGCAGGTATATTCCCTATGTGTATCAGTGACATCCTGCGGTCACTGTGTGTATATAACAGGTATATTCCCTATGTGTATCAGTGACATCCTGCAGTCACTGTGTGTATATATCAGGTATATTCCCAATGTGTAACAGTTATATCCTGCAGTCACTGTGTGTATATAGCAGGTATATTCCCTATGTGTATCAGTGACATCCTGCAGTACCTGTGTGTATATAGCAGGTATATTAACTATGTGTATCTGTGACATTCTTCAGTCACTGTGTGTATATAGCAGGTATATTAACTATGTGTATCTGTGACATCCTGCAGTCACTGTGTGTATATAGCAGGTATATTAACTATGTGTATCTGTGACATTCTGCAGTCACTGTGTGTATATAGCAGGTATATTCCTTATGTGTATCAGTGACATCCTGCAGTCACTGTGTGTATATAGCAGGTACAGTATATTCCTTATCTGTATCACTGATATCCTGCAGTCAATGTGTGTATATAGCAGGTATATTCCCTATGTGTATCAGTGACATCCTGCAGTACCTGTGTGTATATAGCAGGTATATTAACTATGTGTATCTGTGACATCCTGCAGTCACTGCATGTATATTCCCTATGTGTATCAGTAACATTCTGCAGTCACTGTGTGTATATAGCAGGTATATTCCCTATGTGTATCAGTGACATCCTGCAGTCACTGTGTGTATATAGCAGGTATATTCCCTATGTGTTATTAGTGATATCCTGCAGTCACTGTGTGTCTATAGCAGGTATATTCCCTATGTGTATCAGTGACATCCTGCAGTCACTGTGTCTATATAGCAGTTATATTCCCTATGTGTATCAGTGACATCCTGCAGTCACTGTGTGCATATAGCAGATATATTCCCTATGTGTATCAGTTACATCCTGCAGCCATTGTGTGTATATAGCAGGTACATTCCTTATGTGTATCAGTGACATCCTGCAGTCACTGTGTGTATATAGCAGGTATATTCCCTATGTGTATTAGTGACATCATGCAGTCACTGTGTGTATATAGCAGGTGCAGTATATTTCTTATGTGTATCACTGATATCCTGCAGTCACTGTGTGTATATAGCAGGTATATTCCCTATGTGTATCAGAGACATCCTGCAGTTACTGTGTGTATATAGCAGGTATATTCTCTATGTGTATCAGTTACATCATGCAGTCACTGTGTGTATATAGCAGGTATATTCTCTATGTGTATCAGTTACATCCTGCAGTCACTGTGTGTATATAGCAGGTATATTCCTTATGTGTACCAGTGATATCCTGCAGTCACTGTGTGTATATAGCAGGTATATTCTCTATGTGTATCAGTGACATTCTTGTGCCACTGTGTGTATATAGCAGGTATATTGCCTATAAAAGTAAACTGTGGGCATCCTACAGTGGGAAGGACAGTTATACACATGAATCTTGTAAGTCTTTTATACCTAGGTATATTCCCTATGGGACATCTTGCAGTCACTGTGTGTATATAGCAGGTATATTCCCTATGTGTATCAGTGACATACTGCAGTCACTGTGTGTATATAGCAGGTATATTGCCTATGTGTATCAGTGACAACATGCAGTCACTGTATGTATATAGCAGGTATATTCCTTATGTGTATCAGTGACATCCTGCAGTCACTGTGTGTATATAGCAGGTATGTTCCCTATGTGTATCAGTGACAACCTGCAGCCACTGTGTGTATATTGCAAGTATGTTCCCTATGTGTATCAGTGACATCCTGCAGTCACTGTGTGTATATAGCAGGTATATTCCCTATCTGTATCAGTGACATCCTGCAGTCACTGTGTGTATATAGCAAGTATGTTCCCTATGTGTATCAGTGACATCCTGCAGTCATTGTGTGTATATAGCAGGTATGTTCCCTATGTGTATCAGTGACATCCTGCAGTTACTGTGTCTATATAGCAGGTATATTCCTTATGTGTATCAGTGACATCCTGCAGTCATTGTGTGTATATAGCAGTTATATTCCCTATGTGTATAAGTGACATCCATTAGTCACTGTGTTTATAGCAGATATAATCCCTGTAGATTTTAGGGATATAATGCAGTCATCATAC